>NW_005354291.1:5306143-5309030 GCF_000412655.1 Myotis brandtii | reverse complement strand
GTCACTAGGGTCCAGGGAGAGTTTTAGTTCTAAGTATAGGAGCTACAAGTAATGTTTGGAAGAAGCATTGTGAATCTAAAAGGCATGGACTACAACCAGTAGAGATGCAGTCTGGGTGGTAACTAATTCTTTAGTGTCTTAGGAAAGCATGCAATTTATTTATCCTTAGCAGTGTTCAAAATATTTGGTGGCCATAATGTAAAAATATGTTTTGAAATAATTTGAATACCTGAATGCCTGTGAAAGAGTCCAGACCCATGTATTTACACTGGGAAGTTTGATAAGCGATGTTTTTCCCATATAGGCATGCAATTGATTTAACTATAGGCTTGACCCATGGAATTCCCTTGTCAACTGACAGCCATGAGAAAACCCACTCTTGCACTGCAGTGCTCCTCCTGAAAATAGAGCAGGCACTTCTTGCCCTTTCTCACAGTCCTCGCGGCTGCAGGGAAACAAGAATGCTCTTTGTCAAGGGCATACCCAGGAGGAGCATTTCGGAGCTCAATTTTCTCATGGTGTATTCAAATAAAAAGGAATGAAGAGGATTCCGTTTGAAATATGTCCAAGTGTTTCTAGTATCATCCTATTTCTGTGTCATATTTTTGAAGCAAATAAGATGGTAAGAAATCAAATATAGAGAAAGTCAGCTGAAGGCCTAATGTCCTGAAAAACGGCCATTTATAAAGCTTACCATTATAAAGCGTATTGTGTCTTCTTTTATCCCTCCTTTTCTGAAATAAAATGTTTGATAACCTGGTACCCTGAACCAACAAAACATACAAACAGAAATGGTTACCAGAAGTGTCTGTAACCTCAACGCATCTCAACATATGTATAAAGTAGTCACTTCTTCAGAAGTTGAAGGCCTAATGTCCTGAAAAACGGCCATTTATAAAGCTTACCATTATAAAGCGTACCGTGTCTTCTTTTATTCCTCCTTTTCTGAAATAAAATGTTTGATAACCTGGTACCCTGAACCAACAAAACATACAAACAGAAATGGTTACCAGAAGTGTCTGTCACCTCAACGCATCTCAACATACGTATAAAGTAGTCATTTCTTCAGTGTTTTTGGGCTTAGCGTCCTTTCAAGCACAGTGAATGAGTCATGAATCAAAAACGTTTTAACTAGAGAAGGGGGACCCAGTTCATCACCAACATAGACTAATCCTAAATCAGGGTGCTCCCTGTCCTGAAATCATCCCATCCAGGACTCAGTAGGAGGTGGCACCTCCTCAGATTTTCCTAGCAATTTACTGCTGCTCTTGGTTTGATCCAATGTGTTACTGTAGTTGGGGACAGCGCATAGTAGGCACTCAGTTAAGATAAAACATTGAAGGGGGTGTGAAGTTTTTACTTTTAATTAGTTTTTAATTAATCCTTCACTAGTAAATTAATTGGATAAAATCCTTTTTAGTTTTAATTTTGCATTTGGATAATCAACTCATATGCTCACCAATTACAGTCCTTATAACCATTATTGATTTAATGCTAATGACTGAAAACTATTTTTAAGTGAACACATGAAGTGTTTTAAATTTCATGCAATGTGACTTCCATGCTATTCACATACCAAAATGATTAAAAGAAGGGTCTCTATAGTCAGGCTGCCAAGGATGGAATCCTCACTCTGCCATCTACTAGTTGTGCAATCAGGGAATGTTACTGCACCCAGCTGTACTCGCTGCCTCAGATGTAATATATGGGGATGAATATAGTACCTATCAACAGCAACTACTCAAACTTGATTATATACAATGGAAAGCATCAAATAATGCAGAATGGAAATTGCTATACAGAGGAAAGAAGTCCAACATTATAACTAAGGTTTATGTGTGACTGAGCCTTGAACTTTTGTCAGTCTAATCCAGTCTTGCACAACCATATAACTCTCTAGGTAAAATGTCTTTAAGTGGATTGCATACAATAGTCTGTTAATTCATTGGTCTGCTGCAATGACATTACAGATGTGATTATAAAATTGCAGGATGGACTAAAAAATGTAAATTAGTATGCCAAAACTTACACGTCCAAAGTACTGTTGGGCCTTCAAAGCTATCCTTTGTAAGATGTCTCTATAAACTTATTCTAATATTACTATGATTATTAAATATGTTATTGGTTCTTTCGTTTTGAAAAGATCCTCAGAAATAGTGTATAGGGTACATGCAAAAATTAATCAAATCCATTCCACCTCTCATCTGACGCATTGTGACTATTCCCCAAAATCATATTTAGCCTTAAACACAATCAATACCAATAAAAGTCCAAAGAATAAATAACTGGCCCTGAAAGGAATGAATACATGTATTCCTCACTCATCCATAAATATTTATCTCAACGCACTACTAAAAAGGCTTTTACAATATCGATCCCACTGTCTTACATGAACTATTTCCTCAAGTAATAGTTCTGATAGGAATGTGTATAAATCCTGGCATGTATTTAATTAAATAAAAGCTATCCAGACCGAGCTGGGCTCCAGCTACAAAGCCGCAAGTTTCATAGGTCCAGGGAGGCCGACCTTGCGAGGCAGGGTGAGGACAGCCTCCCGGTCCGCTCCTGGTGCATCCGGAGGGCCTGCTGCTTCCCAGATATTGAAGATGTGCAATGAAACCTCGAGGGCCGAATCCCAGGGGCCAGCAGTTAGGGCGAGGCATCCTGGAATCCCATGAGAAACTCTCTGGAGTGAGTCTGCAAACAAAAGCCACGACAGTTTAAAAAGACCGCGCTGCTGGCGACTGCCCTGGCCGCGCACATTTAGCCCACAAAGCTCACGGTGGTAGGAAAAAGCTGGGAAGAGACTAAGGGGGTTGGAGGGAGGGAGAGAAGGCCAGGTCCTGCGTTAGGTCTCAGGATGCTAAACTGCGCCACCTTCCTCCCC
>NW_005354291.1:5288962-5305996 GCF_000412655.1 Myotis brandtii | reverse complement strand
CTCTCCAAGGAAGCTGCAGCCCCAGGTACTCCTCCGCCATCCCTGGACATCTGCTGGGCTTGTCTATTTTCTGCTACAGGCAGAGGACAGGAAGGAAGAGTTTGTTTCCTGTAAATACAGGGAGAGAAAATTACAGCTATGATTGTTTTGACAACGGAAGCCCTCCCTGAAACTGGTAACACGGTTCATTCCTGACAGGCATCGGCCCTGCATTGCAAGCTCTCGGCAGAAATTCCTCCCAAGGGGTCCCCGGGGGAAGCTGAAAGACTTGATGGCTTTGCATTAGATGTCTAATGGCATAAAGATGTAATCCTGGGCCATCTTGCGCCACTTCAGATGAGCAAGCTGGAGCTTGACCTTGAGAGCGAGGGCGCGCACACCCGTTTATATGCAAACACACAACCCAAGTTTGAAAGCGCCTTGATAACTCACGTTATTTTCCTTTAAACGATCTCCTCTTGTCCTCTGTTCTCCCAAAAGTCATTTCTTTTGAAGATTCCTTGGCTTTTTAAACTATATAAAGAGCCCTAAGCAGTTTGGCTCCGTGGATAGAACGTCGGCCTGAAGACTGAAGGGTCCCAGGTTCGATTCTGGTCAAGGGCATGTACCTTGGCTTTGGGCACATCCCCAGTAGGGGGTGTGCAGGAGGCAGCCGATTGATGTTTCTCTCTCATCGATGTTTCTAACTCTCTCTCCCTCTCCCTTCCTCTCTGTAAAAAATCAATAAAATATATTTAAAAAATAAAAATAAAACCATATAAAGATACATACATATTCAAGTAAAAGCTATAATAAATTACCAACTATATACTGGGTTTCCTGCCTCCTTCTTTCAATATTTGAAGATGTGTCCACCTGTTTGGGGGGAATGTATTTGACCATGATCCTCAGACATAAACGTGTTATTTTTAGATGTTTTAAAATCATCTTTTGCCTGATTGGTGTTTGAAATCTAAAAAGAAAGGAGGAAGGAACTAACCAAAGATTGTTGGGTTAGGAGCCAGAGAAATATCTACTACTATGTCCGCTTACTAAAGAGAATGAGATATGTTACTCAAAGGGAGTGGTTATCTCTTATTGGTAGGAGAATCAACTTAAATTTGATAGTTGAAGTAGGATTCATATTTATGTCAAACACATTCAGAAGGGGTTGTTTAGGTTTCTTTGCTGAATTTGTAACAATCAGAGAACACCCTACGTTGAATTAAGTGAATGGGATGATTTTTGCTCTTGTCTATCTTGATAGCCTGTCCTTTGATTATCCTCTTTCACTGGCTTCTCCTTTTAGTATTCTTTGCTAGTCCCTTGTCCTCAGCTCCACTTCCAAATGATAGGATGTCCCAAAGCTCCATCCTGGTCCTTCTTCATCTTTCATCCAAGCCCATAGCTTTAATACTATCTATATGCTGACAGTTTCCCAATTGTGATTCCAGGGACCACCTGTCCCCTGAATCCCAGATTCTTAAAAGCCACAGCTTACCTGACACATCCACTTGGCCATCTACTACACATCTCAAATTTATATGCCAAAAGCAGAACTCATTTTCCTCATCCCCAAACCTGCTCCTACTCAGCATCTCTGTCATTGCTACCACATTCGCCTACTTGCTCTATCAGGAAATCATCCCCAAGTCTTCTCCTCCCCTCTCTCTTATAGCCAATCTGCCAGCAATTTCTCCTATTCTTTTTTCTACTTCCAACTAGCATCGCCTTCTATCTGTCTATCTTTCTCCAATCCCATGGGTCTATCTGCCAAGACCCTATTTCCAAATAAGTCCACATCCACAGGTATTGGGAGTTAAGACTTCCACATATCATTTTTGGAGGGACACAATTCAACCTGTAGCATGAACTATGGGAGCTAATGGAAATGCATGTCTGAATGTGCAAGGGAGGGCTCAGTACATGAGTGTGTGTGTTTGTGTGCATGTGTGCTCACTTAATAAAGAACTATAACCAAGTAACCAAGTTTCCTGGTTCTTCTTTTAGGTTGCTTGGATAGATTGTATGTTGTCCCTCGACTCCACTCACAATGAGTAATGGATCATTTCTAAGGCTCTTACTCCCACCTTTAATGAATACCAACACTAATTAACTGTCAGTAACATGTAGCTGCTCTTGGCTGCATGCATCTCTCACTGAGGTCATAACGGCTGTTGGTAAAGAAATTTATTACTCCGTGAGGCACACTCTGGGACTCTCAGTGTGAAGACCATTTTTGCAAGTGCCAAACCAAGGCAGGTTTTCCTCGGGAAGGTAATATGTTCCATAGCTCCTGGGCCTTGGCACGATGACGCATCAAAGGCACAATGGTTCCGCTGGAATGCTGTAAAGATTTCCAACCACAGTCCCATCTGCTGGGAGGACTCCTGTTTGAATACAGACTATTGCTTATGTCCTGAAATCAGAAACAGCACCAGAACCCCCTACATGATCAGAACATGGTGTATTGCTAGTATTATTAGCCTTAGAATTGTTCTGGGAGTGACAAAATTGCATCTCAGGAAGAAACAACACCATACAAGCAATATCAGGGATTTCTGATTAGGAGAATGGCAGGTGCCCACACTCTTGTGTGCCCTGCAATGAAGTCACTTGGGCAGCCTGCTTTAGGACCCAGCTCTGTACTCCCAATGAACTCTACCAAATTAGCTTTACACGAGGACGCCGCCTTGCTTCTCTAGAGGATCAAAGTAGCTGGACCCAGGCCCAGTGTTCTGTAGATAACCAGGTCACAGGATACGTTTGCACACTGTTCTACTCCTAGTACACCATGCTGCGGATTCCTCTGCATTTCCCGGGTTATAGCCATAGAGGGAACTTGGGTTCACATGCTTCCTTCTATTATCTGCACTAATCTGGTGACCTGAGATCATTTCTGTTCCCTCCACTCTTGTTACAATGCGTCTGGAACTGCGTAACATTTTTTTGGTCATGTATGGGGCTACTGTTCCCAACAAAGTCCTTTCATCCTTCCTATAATAACCTTTGTACTAGTAACAGCACCTCCTTGTAACACTTAAAATGCTTGTCTCACAAGGCCAGCATGACAAGGGAAAGTATGTCAATATGATTTTTTAAATGACATCTGAATAAGGAAAAATCACAAGACTAGCTAGTCACAGTCATAAGTAACAATGGCAGTGGAAAAGATGTATTAATATGATGAATAAAAGATGGAAGAGAATAGTGTAAGTTAGAATGAATTTTAGCTGTTCAGTGGTGGGTGTTATTGGTCAGGATGCCATACTTGGATTCATTCTCCCTTTTCTGCTGCTCAATTTGCATGTACTAAGATCACTGTCTACATAATCTGCATACTATACAAATACATCAGAAATGTGGCTGTAAATTTTTGAGACTGACTTTTTTAAAATGCCAGAACTTAAAAACCCAAATTATTATTTTTCTTAATTCTAGAAGTATGTGGTTATTCCAATGCTGCTGTATTTACCTAAACACCTGTGGAACTCCTCTTTTTAGAAACACCTTTGTGAAAACTGAAAACAAAAAGCATACTCATTACTTTGTGTTCACATCTTAAATTTGTCATCAAACTGTTTAATTATCTTGAACTCATCATATTCAGAGAGTTAATTCTAAATGTCTTTGTCTATAAGTCAGCCTCTTTGAATGAACATTTGCTATCCCATTTTTAACATTTTAGAAATTCTGAATAATAAAAGTGATACATGCCAGGTGGGTACTTGAAATTATGGTGGGGGATCACTTTGTAAAGTGTATGATTGTCTAACCACTATGCTGTACACCTAAAACTAATACAAAATAATACTGAATGTAAACTGTAATTGAAAAATAAAATTAGAAAAAGAACCAGCAAAAAAAAAATGATACATGTTTATTATAACAAGTCAAAGAAATTTATAAGGACAAAATAATCTCTGTCCTCTTCTTTCCCTCTAATCTTATCCCCATGAACTAATAAAATATGGCACATCCATGCTAAAGAATAATGAACAGCTATATATATTAACCTGAAGGGATGCTCAACATATATTTTACATTTTTAAATTCTTACAGCACATGAGTGTGCTATGGCACATTGGTTGAAAATCACTGCTCTAGAGTCACTCAATAAACACCCATCATAGCAGTGACTGTGTTTCATTGCTGAGTCATTTTCCTAGGCCTATCACATTCCTAATGTCATCACAGGGGCTGGTCAGTGCATAAGGTGCACGTGGATGAAAACTGCTGCATGCCAATTTGCGAAGTGTACCTTGAACGAAGACTATCAAATAATGTGTCCCTCAATAGTCATTCATGTTCTCTTTCATCTGCACATTTTAATTATAATTTAGTGTCTTCAACCATTCAGGAGAAAGGGAATTCTATTTATAGTTTATAAAATAATGAGAACCAAGGTCATTACTAAAGAAAAGTTCTAGAGTAGTCCATAAAGTGTAAATGTTATTTAATTTGATTAACATTTATTGAGTGCCTCCTCTCAGCCAGGAAAACTCCTAGGCATAAGAGAGAAAGAAATGGACAAACTGGTCACTGGCCTCAAAGAGGCAAGAGACAAACCAGTAACCACATTTCCAGCACAGTGTGAGAGAAGCTACGATGCAGACATATACGAGTTGCACTGGAAACCCATACATGGGTCTCCTACAGTACTGAGGATTGTTACAATACTTTTAGAGTCACCACATGTGGCAAGGAAATACATAGAGTTGAATATCCAGTGTGCTAAATAGTACTGAAAGCTCGATGATTAAGTCAAGCAGCAAGAAAATTGGGAATAAACAATGTAATAACAAGTTAAAAATCTACAAGGTTATATTTAAGCTCTTCATTTTGAAAAACCTGAAGACATGGACCTTATGATGATGCTCATGTTGGGGATAGAAAGAAACACAAATTTTCTAATTTTTGAAATCAATTTGTCAAATAAAATTCTTCTCTGATTCCCAGTATATCCACATCCATCTATATATATAAAAGCCTAATATGCAAATTGTCCCCCCTAGGAGACCAGGAGTTCAATCGCTCAGTATGATGTGTGCTAACCACGGGGGTGGGGGTGGGGGCGCGGCGCGGGACAAAGGAAAGCCCCGGTCGGCAGCCGGAAAAGGGAGGCCCTGGCCGGCAGCCAGAAGGCCCTGATTGGCCCTGATTGCCGGCCAGGCCTAGCGACCCTACCCATGCACGAATTTCATGCACCAGGCCTCTAGTGTAATAATAAGCCATTATATCATGAGGTTTGACTGTGTTGCTAGAATCTTAATAAACAAAAGTCATTGAAAATAACAATATTATCTTTAATTTAGTGGGGGTTTTTTACAGGGATAAATTTTCCTGTGACACAAAAATTACAGTTTAATTCAGCATCAAAGATGAACTATAAAGTAAAAGAATCCCAGGAAATTTATAAAATAAAAAAATTCCAAGGAACTTTATAAAATTGATGATATGTAAGCTTTAAGAACATCTGTATAATCCACTTAAAAGGAAATAATAAATGATGTGGTGTAAAAAAAAAAACACTTCATAAAATATTTCCATCAATGTTTACTTTCAATCTGAAAACATAAGAGTCTATAGAAATACAATTTTAACCCCTGAACTTTCTTTTTGAAAAAAATCTGATTTTCTCAGTTTTTACCCCCTATAGTAGAGTGGTATCTGATGATTTTGCATTTGTTTTTATAACATGAAAAGTCTGCTTAGTAAAGTATTGTGTACCTTCATTTAGCATTTTTCTGCAGAGGAATAAAAAAATAAAGTCTTTTTCTTAAGGCCATTTTGCAAGAGCTCTAGTATATTACCACTTAGCACTCATCTACATACCAGTAAATAACAATTCCTTCCTTCCCACCCTTTCTCCTTCTTTCCTTCCTTCCTTCCTTCCTTCCTTCCTTCCATCCTTCCTTCCTTCCTTCCTTCCTTCCTCCATCCTTCTTTCCTTCCTCCCTCCTACCTTCTGTCTCTCTCTTCTTTCAACAGTTTTGACCAAGAATAATTATATGCTTATTATGGTGCTATCTACATAGATTTCAAAAGTGGACTTAACAATTACATCATAACTCTTCTATTAAAAGGTATCAAAAGTGTAGTATTAGATTGCATATGTACATGGTTAAGTTCAGAAAATTGAACACTTCTGATTCAGCATTGATTAATAACTGCATCAGTAGGATGCATGATTGAATATAAGCCTGATTATCAATACTTAGGGACAAAAACTGTTTTCCTCTGTTCTGAGGATATGTTCTGAATTCTAAGTGGTCATACTACATTAGAAATGTGGTCAGATGGAAATGGAATAGAATCTATGAAAAAAAGTGAATGCTAATTTTGAAATAGAAAAATACATAAATAAAATTATGGAGAATGACTTTTTATGTGAATGACAGAAAATTATCAACCAATCTTGGACTCAAAGTGAATATAAAATGATGGTTATAGCAGTGTAGAATAATGATTTTTCAGAGCAAGCAGAATAGGCTATAGAAACCCAAAGGTTAATTCTTCCTTGACACTCACACAAAGTATTACCAAAGTACACTACTCAGTTGGGATACACCCACTGAGAGAAACCTTAAAACTTATAGAAAAGTCCCAGGTATGCTTGCATTTGTGCTATTAAGATTCTTAAATCTCTTGGAAAAGACTGTCAAGTGGCCCCTGTTTATATTCACAGATTGACCCCAAAGTACCATTTTCCACTTCATTGAGAATGGACTCAAGGGGCCACTTGACAGTCTTTTCCAAGAGACTTAAGACAAGGGAAAGCGCACGGATGAAGGAAATAGACAAGAAATGAAAGCTGTCTCTTTGGTTTGAGATTATATCAGATTCTCATCTTTCTAAAATGTTGGCAGTGCAGTCCTTCCTAGAAATAGGGAGAAACATCAACCAAAATACTGACTTTAAAGATCTAATTAATAAGCAGTCAACTTCTCAACTGCAAAAGCACACCATATTTCTCTCTTTACTAGAGTATGTCAGTGCACATGAACTATTTACATGTAACATAGAGGCTTACAAAGTATATGAAGGACAACTTTAAGTTTTATGTGTTCACTTGTTTTATAATCTGCCTTGCATCAGATAGGATTTTAAATGGCTTACAAGGATTCTGGGGAGATGGCAGTGGTAGAAGCATGCTATTTAAACATTCTTGAATCATTTCATAAAGACCAGGCAGAGCAACTATGATAGCAAACCCAAAAGCCCACAGGCAACCTGTGCAGCAAACTAGGTGACAAGATATCCCCTCTAAAACCCAAAATATGAGGAACCAGAGCACAGTTACAGGACTCGTGTACAATCATCCTGAGCACAGGAGGAAGTAGAGGGACATCAGCAGGGCATCTGGCAGCCCTGAAAAATAGGAGAACCCAAAAAACTCTCCAAGGAGGCCCCACAGCCGTCTGAAAGAGTGGCTTAGGGGGTTAGGAGGTTTCATCAAAGCTCCCCTCCAGGATAAAGCCCCACAATGAGAAGAAATTGCTGGGATAGAATTCAATTTGGGCAGTCAGGGGCAACCGAAATGAGAGAAAGACAAAATCCAGATAGGTGTCATGAAAATAACAGAAGAGGGAGTACAAGAATCACCAAACTAGAAAAGGTATTCAGGACTACTACCACCACTCCAAAAATACTGGAAAACTCATTTTCCTTAAAAATTAGCATCAGAAAAATCAGAGTTGAATCCCATACAAAGTTATTAAATGAGAGAGAGAGAAAGGGGGGGGGGAGGGCAAAATAGCATCCCTACAAACAATAAAAATGCATTTTAAAAAGACACCAAAAGATGAAAAGTATAATATAATATTTAGAAGCAACCTAAATGAAGTGGGGGGAAAATTAGAACATATAAGGGCTAAAAAATTACAATTAGGAAAAACTAAAAAATGAGGTGATTAGAAAAAAGAAAAACTTAAAAAGTGGCAGAACTTATAAATAATTGGTAAAGAAAATATGGTATACTTTTAAGACTAAATAGAAGGGTTTTAAGAGCAAGTAAACACAATGGATAATATCTTTCAAGAATTAGTTGACTCAACAAACTAGAAATGGAAGGAAACTTCCTCAACCTGCTGAAAGGCATCGATGAAAAACTCACAGCTAATACTTAATGATGAAAGACTGAATGGTTTTCCTCTAAAATGAGAAGGAAGACAAAGATATCTGCTTTCACCACTCTACTCAACATTGTAGTGGAGGGTCTAGCCAGGGCAATTAGGTAAGAAAATGAATTAAAGGAAATGAAAGTAAAACTATCTCTACTTGTAAATGTCATGATCTTGTATACAGAAAACCCTAAGGAATCAATTTAAAAAACATTAGAATAAGTAAACAAGTACAGCAAAGTTGCATGATACAAATCAGTGTACAAAAATCAATTTGATTTCAATACATGCACAATGGACAATGTAAGTGAAAATGAAATTAAGAAAACAACTCCATTTGTAATAGCATTAAAAGAATAATATACTTAGGAATAAATTTAACAAAAGTAATTCAAATTGTATACTCTGAAAACTACAAAATATTGATAAAAGAAGTGAAAGAATACATGAATCAAAATCCCAGCTGGCTTCTTTGCAGAAATTGACAAGCTGATTCTAAAATCCATATGGAAATTCAAGTAGTTCAGAATGGGGTGGGAGGGGGAGGGGAAATAACATCTTGAAAAAGAACAAATATGGAAGACATACCTCCTAATTTTAATACTTAACAGAAAACTATAGTAATCATGACAGCACAATAACAACATAAGAATATATAGAAAGCCATAATATGAATCAATAGAATAGAATAAATAGTTCAGTAATAAACCCTCTCACTTTCAGTTAATTGACTTTGAAAAAGTTACCAAGACGATTCAATGGGGGAAGAATAGGCTTTCAACAAGTGATTCTGAGACAGCTAGATATCCACATTGAGTAAATTTAACTCAAAATTGATCAAAGACCCATTTATAAGAGCTAAAAGTATAAAACTCTTAGAAGAAAACATAGGCATAAATCTTGAAGACTTTGGATTAGGCAATGGTCCCTAGATATGATGCCAAAAGCACACACATCAAAATAAAAATAGATGAATTGGACTTCATCAAAATTAAAATCTTTTGTGCTTCAAATGACACTATCAAAAAGGTGAAAAGACAACTCACAGATGAGAGAAAATATTTGCAAATCACGTATCTAGAAAATATGTGCAAATCATAAGAAACTGGTATCTAGAATATATAAAGAATGTTTCCAACTCAATACAAAAAGACAAACAATCCAATTAAAAATGGGCAAAGGATCTGAATAAGCATTTTTCCAAAGGAGATATACAAATGGCCAATAAACACAAGAAAAGTTGCACAACATCAGTAGCCATTAGGGAAATAAAAGTCAAAACCACAACGGCATACCACTTTACTAGGACTGAATCATCAAAAAGACAGATAATAACTAGTGTTAGTGAGGATATGGAGAAATTGGAACCACATACACTGCTGGTGGGAATGTAAAATGGTGCAGCCACTGTAGAATACAGTCAGATGGATTCTTAAAAGGTTTGATTGATTAATCATGTGACCCAGGAATTCTACTCCTAAGTATGCATCCCAGAATAACAAAAATACATGTCTACACAAAAACTGCTATACAAATGTTTATTTTATTTTATTTTTTTAATTAAATCTTTATTGTTCAGGTTAGGCAGCAATCTCCGGTGTTTACCTATGGGGCCATCTTGGTTTTCCAAACCCGGTATTCTTTTTTTTTTTTTTATTAAATCTTTTTTGTTCAGGTTACATTTGTTCCTCTTTTTTTCCCCCCCCTGACTCCCCTCCTCCCAGTTCCCGCCCCACCCTCCGCCCTCACTCCCCACCCACTGTCCTCATCCATAGGTGCACGATTTTTGTCCAGTTTCTTCCCGCATCTCCCATTCCCCTTTCCCCCCCAAGAATAGTCAGTCCATTCCCTTTCTATGTCCCTGATTCATTATAATCACCAGTTCATTCTGTACATCAGATTATTTATTCACTTGATTCTTAGATTCACTTGTTGATAGATGCATGTTTGTTGTTCACAATTTGTATCTTTACCTTTTTCTTCTTCCTCTTCTTAAAGGATACCTTTCAGCATTTCGTATAATACTGGTTTAGTGGTGATGAACTCCTTTAGCTTTTCCTTATCTGTGAAGCTCTTTATCTGACCTTCAATTCTGAATGATAGCTTTGCTGGATAAAGTAATCTTGGTTGTAGGTTCTTGGTATTCATCACTTTGAATATTTCTTGCCATTCCCTTCTGGCCTGCAAAGTTTCTGTTGAGAAATCAGCTGACAGTCGTATGGGTATTCCCTTGTAGGTAATTGAGTCTCTTTCTCTTGCTGCTTTTAAGATTCTCTCTTTGTCTTTTGCTCTTGGCATTTTAATTATGATGTGTCTTGGTGTGGTCCTCTTTGGATTCCTTTTGTTTGGGGTTCTCTGCGCTTCTTGGACCTGTAAGTCCATTTCTTTCACCAGGTGGGGGAAGTTTTCTGCCATTATTTCTTCAAATAGGTTTTCAATATCTTGCTGTCTCTCATCTTCTGGCACCCCTATTATTCTGATGTTGGTACGCTTGAAGCTGTCCCAGAGGCTCCTTACACTATCTTCGTATTTTCGGATTCTTTTTTCATTTTGCTTTTCCGGTTGGGTGTTTTTTGCTTCTTCGCATTTCAAATCTTTGGCTTGATTCTTGCGCTCCTCTGGTCTGCTATTGGGTGTAATATTCTTTATTTCCGACCGTGTATGCTTAATTTCTAGTTGTTTCTTTATCATAGCATCGAGGGTCTCATTAGTTTTCGTGAGGCTCTCCAGAAGTTTATTGCAAGCCCTCAAAATTGCGTTTTTTAGCTCTATATCGTCCATTTCTGTCATGTTTTTTTGTCTCCGCATTTTTTATGCTTTCTTGGTGCACCCCCTAGTGGTCTTTGTGCGCAGTCTTGTTCTAGTTGAGCCTTGATTGTTGTAGTTAATACTAGAGGGATTTGACCACCAGGCCGACTGGCTGTGAGAATCAGCTGTGTCTGCTGCAGTGGGAAAACTTCTGTCCTCTGGGGGGGCGCTAATCTAGCCTTTGCCTGCGGCGATCCGGCAAATGGCTCTGCGCAGGGCTTGGGCGGGGCGGGCTCAACAGGGCGGGCGGAGGGAGCCGTTATGGTGCCCTCAGTCCTGTTCCCAGAGGCTCTGCTTCTCAGAACCCCCGGAACCGCTGCAAACCTCGGAGGGAAAGCTGCCTTCCAACTGATGCCAGACACTCCCGCTTCTCCCGTTTGGGTCCGAGTCCCCAGCGATTCGCCCGTATCTGGAGCTCAGAGTCTGAGACTCCCCCCTGACCGAAAACGACAACCGCGCTCTCAGCCACCAGCCCGCTTTGCGCGCGCACCTCCGCACCTGAGTTTTTTCCACACTGCGCCTCCTCTGAGCCTCGGTGTGCTGTTATTTTTCCTTCTAGTTGAAGAGTCTCTCCTCAGCCAGCCTTCCTGTGGTTCTGGGTGATGTCCGTTCCGTCTTTTAGTTGTATTTTTGAAGTGGTTGTTTGCGGCAGCAGTCTGCGGTGTTTACCTATGCCGCCATCTTGGTCTCCCCTATACAAATGTTTATAGCAACATTATGCATAATAGACAAAAATAAAGTCAATGAATGGAGAATGAATGGATTAATAAAATGTGCTGTATCCATACAGTAGAATATTACCCAGCAGCAAAACTAATGGAGTGCTGACACATATTACAACATGAATTAATCTTGAAAATGTTATGCTGTGTGAAAGAAGCCAGTGTCAAAAGACTACATATTTTATTATTTCATTCACATGAAATGTCCATAATAAGCAAATCTGTAGAAACCGAGAGTAGATTAGTAGGTTAGTGGCTTCCTAAGGGCTGGGTGGGTTGGGGGTTTAGGGAAAATGGGGAGTGATTACTAATCATTAAGGAGTTTCTTTTTGGGATGATGATATGTTGCAAAATTGATTGTGATGGTGATCATACAAGTCTATAAATATATTATAAACCTTGAATTGTACACTTTAAATAGATAAATCATATGACATGAATTATATTTCAACAAAGCTATCATAACATATTTTTAATTTTTATTATTTTTAATGTATTTTTGTTGCTTTCAGAGAGGAAGGGAGAGGGAAAGAGAGATGGAAACATCAATGATGAGAGAGAATCATTAATTGGTTGCCTCTTGCACACCCCCTACTGGGGATTGAACCTGTAACCTGGGCATGTGCCCTTGACCAGAATCAAACCCCGGGACCCTTCAGTCTGCAGGCCAATGCTCTATCCACTGATCCAAACCTGCTAGGGCTAAAATATATTTTTTTAAATTAGATTTTTAAAAGGAACTTAAAAATTCAAAATGAAATGAAGAGATAATAAAAAAAAAACTCATGAAAAAATAACAGATATGGAAGACAGCAGATACGAGCCCAAAAGGAAATAAAAATCAAAGTAATGGCACAAGACAAATGCTAAAATCTACATTCAAGAAAGATTTCCTGAGAGGGGGTGGGGGGCTTGAAACTATATATTGAATGACCAGCATTAATAATTACTATTGATTTAAAGAAAAACGTCTGAATCCAGGTTACCTATGGAAATAAAGATGAAAGTAGATGATATTTGGAAGGAACACTTAAGGACCTACTTGGAGGTTAGTGATAGCCTATATTCAAAGTTTGTTCACAGAAATAGAGATATTTGTACTGTTGTTCATTTTATATCCTTCAAATATGATAGAAATATTCTATTGTGTGTTCAAAATCTATTAAAAGCAATTAAATTGACTAGTACTATAAGGCAATATCTAATAAGTGCTTAATAAAGAACCTAGACAAAGTGGGGAATAATTACCCTGCAGTGAGGATGTGAGCTGTTGAGTAACAGAATAATATCTAACAATTGTTAAGCTCTTACACACAACAGGCACTATCTAAAGTACTTTACAGTCATGTTGAACCTCTGGACAACCCTATGAGGTAAGCACTACTATTTTCCCATTTGGCGGATGAGAAACCCAAGGTACAAGTTACTTATCTAATTTGCACCGTGAGTTGGTGACAGAGCTGGAATTTGAACCCAGGCAGCCTGGCTTTAGAGTCCATGCTCTTAATTCGTAATGCTCCACTCCCTGTGGATTTGCTTAGCCAGGGGTGGTGGTGGTGGTGATGTAAGAAAGTTGGGAGTCATGCCAGCTATTCACAAGGACAATAGGGGGAAGGTCAGACAACCTTTGGGATTAGTTGGAAGCCAGATCCAGAAGTGCCTGAATGTCGTGCACAAATTTCTGAGCAAGCAAGTAGTAAGCAGAAAGTTATGTTTAAGAAATGATCATAATAAACTGGGCTAGAAAAGTGGGGAAAGAACTAAATGAAGAAAGGAAATCAATTTGGAGACTTTGAGGAGAAGGCAATGAACTTAAAAGAGATGACTTTAAATCAGGAGCCAGAACCCTCAAATATTATTTTTTTCTTTAATTAAATTTTTCGGGGTGACATTGGTTAATAAGATTATATAGGTTTCAAGTGTGCATTTCTATGATACATTTGTGTTCAGAGGCCGAGGCCCAGCAAAAGCACGTCCTTTAATATGATGGAGTCTTGACTCTTAATGAGTGAGAGTTGCTGCCTGAAGCCAAATGGATAGATTGGGTGGAGAACGCTGTCTACCTAAGTGAGGAAGGACTAGAGTCCAACAAAACAGTATCGAGAAATCTCATCATTCTTAACTCTCCATAACCAATCATTCCCATGGTGAGACAAGAACAGTCTGAGAAGATACTTGCTTCGGGCCCAGAACAGTATCTCTAGTTTAACACATGCCTTCCTGCTACAGTCCCACCTCTGGGGACCAGGTCACACCACTCCTCATGGACAGGAACTGGGGAGAGAAGGGTTTCCAGCTGCACCTGCGTAGGTGATCGAAGCACAAACTAAGGTGGTGAATATGGGAGCAGGAAGGAAGGACTTGACATGAGATCACAATGGCCAGTTGGTTATAAGGTGAGGGAGTGAACCCTCCAAAACAAGAATTTGAGCCAAGATAATGAGAATAAATGGTACGTCATTTCGCATAAGGTTGCAGTTTCTGAGAGCCTATCCACATCATTAAGTGAGGATTTACTCTCATTCGGTAAGTCCTCGCCTAGAGCAGAGGTGGGTGGCCACTCTTTTCCACTTGCACAGCGCGGAAGGCAGTCGGTCGGGCACAGGACAGCTGCACAAACCAGGCTTGAGGAATGGACTCTGGGTCATAGTAACCAGGTCCCTTCCAAACATGCAGGAACGGGTAACTCCTGGTGAAGGTTGCCTCGAGTGAAGGCTTTAAAACTCAAGGATTTAGAAAAGTTTAGGTTTAGAGATGACATTTCTTGGAATATTTCTCAAAGCGAAGCCAGTTGTGTGCTTGGCCATGTCTTGGCCCTAAACTGCTATTCCCTCATGAAGTTTGGCCACTATTATCTAGTCACTATTATTTTGCCATTATTATTCATTCACTGTGATCTCAAGAAATGAAACTCACGTTCCTAAATCAATCACCAAAGAGGCATTTTAGACCTAAGCGCTGCTAAGCTCAAAGAAAGGGAGAGAAAAAGGAGAGTGACTTCTTAAAGTCCTCTATATTTTTCTCTCCAGCTTTATCTTAACATCACAGCTCTTAATTATTTGGGATGAACCATTTCATGAATGCTCAGGCCTCTAACATCAGAAAAAGTCAAAGTGATGAAGTAAATAACTTGCTTGGGGATGTGGTGACTTAGAAGTAAGCTCAATAGCTCACAACTGCTTAGTCTCCACCCAAGTAATGGTTTAAAAGGTTGTCTCACCCTGGCTGGTGACTCAGTTGGTTGAAGCATCCTCCCATGCACCAAAGGGTCACAAGTTCAATTCCCAGTCAGGGCACATACCTGGGATTGCGGATTCAATCCCCAGTCTGGGGCACATATGGGAGGCAACTGATTGATGTTTCTCTCTATATATACCCCACCTTCTCTCTCTCTTCCTAAAAATATAAAATAAAAACATATCCTCCAGTGAGGATTTAAAAAAAAAGATTGTCTCATATTTCGTCACCAGGAGAACATAACTTGTGATAGTGCCCCCTTAATAGGGAATCTATCATTACTCAGACGCCATATTGAACTGAACTCACATCTCAATGTAATAAATCCCAATGCAGCTCTCAAATCACTCACACAGAGAAAGACACTATGCATTGAAATGCAACCACTTTTTTGCATGTGTGGTAGAACACAGAGGCATTTTGTTTTGCAAGTATAACATGATGGTTTTTATGGGGGAAGTGAAGAATAATTTATCCAGTGGGGGAGGAATGTAATTAGCTTGAATACAGAGCATTGGAATTGGGCCAGGACAATAGCCAAGTTACTGAGGAAAAAAACAAAAAAAGATTCCATCTTGGATACCCTAAACTAAAATAGTGTTCCCCAGTAAAAGCTTGTTTCTCATGCAGCAGAAAATATGTGATAAGAAACAAAGGGAACATATAAGAAATAACATTTGCCCAGCATCCACTGCATGCTATACACTGTTTAACATTCTCAGTCTTTTCAATGCTTCTGTGCCCATCTGTTCAGCCAAACTCCCTCCACACCCCTCAAAACGCCTGCCCCTGACCCCCTCTTGGGTCTATAAGTGATCCCAGTGATGGCATCTTCAGAAGAATAATCTAGAAAAATACCTGAGCAGATTGGAAACAGGCTTGGGTTGTTGAGCAGAAAATGCCAGAGTCCCTGGCACCTGGATGATGGGTGCAGGGAGCGCAGGCTCCGTGGAAGTGTGCCCTTGACCCCCCATTCTCCTCAATGTAGGTCCAGAGGCCAGAACAGGGACATCTAAAATACAGAGCACAGGCAGATCCCCACGTACCTTTCCACTTCCTGCCTCGGTGCAGTGGTTCTCAACCTTCCTAATGCCGTGACCCTTTAATACAGTTCCTCATGTTGTGGTGACCCCCAACCACAAAATTATTTTCGTTGCTACTTCATAACTGTAATTTTGCTACTGTTATGAATCGTAATGTAAATATCTGATATGCTATATGTGTTTTCCGATGGTCGCGACCCACAGGTTGAGAACTGCTGGCTAAGGCTAGCACCGTCAACCTGGGTTAACTCCAGAGCTTATGCTCTTAACCACGAAACAAAATAGCTCCACAGAACACAACAGCTTCCAAAAATTGCTAGCTGAATGAGTGATCGCATGGGAGTTAGTATCTGACCTCTTGGAGTTTCACAGAAAAAGATTTGGATATTATCTGTGGAATAAAATTGAAAATATGCTGGACAAAAGGAGCATCAGAGCTCGGATCATCACCAGTTCCCACACCTGTGACGTTTGGTTAGCCTTCCCATGAGGTGCGCCTGCGGCTCAGCTGTCAGCGAAGGCCCCTGTTTCTCAGTGCACAGGACCCAGCACCCTCGATTCTCCTCCATCGCTCAGGACTCAGCATTCTGTCCTTGAAAATCCGTCTGGAGCTGAGAGGTCGTACTCGGGTGACAGGAGAAGAATAATCCCAGGTTATGTTGCCCAGCCTGTCCTTTACTTTTAGGGCCGGATCAAGAAGAAAATAAAGGAACTAAAAGTCAGTCTAATCAGCATCAAAATTTGCCCCAGTAGCACCTCCTGGTAACAGGTTAAGGTGTTCATTTGTATTTGCCTTAAGTAAAGTAGCCTTTAGAGTAAGGGAGGTAGAAATTTAGAGTCTTTTTACAACAGAGAAAAGGTGTGTGTGTTTTTTTAAATTGTTTGTTTTCTGATTACAAAAAAATCACATATGTCCTTGGGGAATAATTTTGAAAATGTGGAAATTTACATTGAAAAAAATCAACCATAATGCCACCTACCAAGACAATGGCCTTTAGCATTTATTGCACTTTTGCATGTTAAAATCATTACCAGTTGCTCAATTAAAGCTCCTCTTTTTACCTAATATTTAGAGAAGCATTCTCTCATATTATTGAGAATCTCTGCATATGTCAATCTTAT
>NW_005354291.1:5280230-5283943 GCF_000412655.1 Myotis brandtii | reverse complement strand
AATAATTCACATAAATTTTTTGAAAAGGTATTTTATATTCTTCTTCCCTTGTAGGGAGTTTTAAGTGATTTAAAATGTTAGTTAGTACCTGTATGTATTATTTGATGATCATATAGTTCTTCCTAAACAGCATTCTTGACTTTTAACAGAGACTTTGGAGATAATGTAGTCTGAGTGCCAATGGAGGAAATTTTACCTTATATTATTTACTACAGAGGGGTGTTTCTATTGCAGGAGAAAGCCAATGGGCTAAGAATGAGAACTTTGGATTCAAGTACAGTGTCTGCCACTTAGTAGCTCTCTGACCAAACTCCCCTGGCAGAGGTGTGTGTGTGTGTGTGTGTGTGTGTGTGTGTGTGTGAGAGAGAGAGAGAGAGAGAGAGAGAGAGATCAGGGGAGGAAGTAGTAAGAAAATCTAAACTGCCTTTCTCATGGGATTGTTGCTAGCATCAAATCCAGTAACATAATTGTAAGTTTTTTGAAACTTATAATCAAATTTAAGTTAGTATTACAATGCCCGGAGCATTTGCTTGCTGGCAGGTAGCATGCTAAATGGGCCCAGTGTGGTTAAAGGTTGAAAGCTGGGCTCTCTGACCTGTCCACTTGGATGGAATCCCAGCTTCACCACTTGCTAGCCGTGTGCCCTCTGGAGAGTTACTGAACCTGTCTAAGCTCGACTTCCTGAGGGGATACCAATTCAGTGCACGTCGTATCGGGTTGTGTTAAGATTAAGTACAGTAGTGAATGCAGGGCCCCCAGTGGGATGGCCAGCCCACAGCAAAAAACGTTAGTTTATCTTCATATTAGGAGGTTCCTGCTGTTCATATGGCTCCCTGGAGCAAATAACCTGGGAGAGTTGAGCTTCTTAGCCCTTAAAATCGTTTACTGAGGTTACCTATGTATAAAGCTCTAGCTGAGACGTCACCTCGAAGGACATGGAGACATTTCTGGAGTCGTGAAACAAAATCATTGACAGTAAGGATTCACGAGTTCGAGGGTAAACCCAAGAATATCCGCTTTCTCTCTGCCTTCTTTACTCTCATCTTAAGAACTAGAGCTGTCTCTTATTGGAAAAATTTTACCCTAAGTGAAGAAATGACTACCTACTAGTGTCCCCAATAATCTTAGACCCTGTATAAATGTTATGGACTTACAAATAAGTCATATATATAAAAACATATATACATATATTATATATGTTTTCCCTTTATTTACAAATAATTTGTACTCTGATTCCTCTATTTTTACTCTATTTACTTTTAGGTTGTGACCTTCACAAAAGCTGGACTTTTTGGTTTGTTTTTCTCACTATGCCCAATATTCAAGTTCCATGAATGATCCAAAGAAATGTAATGCCTTGGATTCATGTTGTGCCTCTGTTACCTACTTGTTGGCTATTCTGGGGAAAGTTGCTTCAATTCTCTGAACCTCAGTTTCCTTGCTTATACAATGAAAGCTATCTTTCAGAGTTCCCATGGGACTTGGAAGTAATACCTGGAAAACCCTTAACACATACAGGTACTCAATAAAAGGTCACTATCAGTATTTCTCTCCTTTAAGCTGTCTCTTGTTGATTATTACCGCCATGCTGGCCATCAACTCTATCCCTATCCCTAAGTTTTGGCCCAGATTCCCAAGAACTAAAGAAAACACCGGCAAGAAGAAAAATAGAAAAATCCAAGGAAGCGTAGTGAGAGGGAAAAAGCGTTTGCTAAGCTCAAATCAGCCAACAGAACAATCTTTGTGTTCCGTGGTCCAGAACTGAAAGCCAACAGGCTCAAACTGATGAAAGAGAACACTGATGCGATGGTGCCACTTAGTGGTCGTCTCCTAGTACTACAAGCAGCGACTTGGAAAGTGGTGGGGAAGTGATTGCCAAAGGAGCCTCCGATTGTGGTCTTCATTGCAAAGGTGGGAACGCACTGCTTGTCCCGCATCCTGCTCTCTTCCTGTCCCCAGCGGGGCTGTGGACAGCACACTCATGTCTGCTCAGCATCACTTTACTAGTTTGTTACTTCTATATGAATAGTTAGAACCTCTTTGTGCTTACAACTTAGCTCATCAGCAATGAGTTAGCAATTAACTAAAATTTTAATCAACCACAAAGTAACAAAGGAGGATGAGATCCTTCTTGACATTTGCAAGTTAAACGTAATCTCCACTCAGAATCCTTTCCCACGTGAGAAGAAGGGAGACAACGCTCACCCTTAATTCTGAATGTTTTATGATAGTGCACCGGACAGTTACTCGCTGACAATTGTCTTTCAAACACAATGATGTTAAATGAGGGGACCTGCAAAACCCTACAGACATTCAGTCCTGAATCCCCGGGAAAGAGAAAATAGGCAGATTTGATTATTCTTGTATTATTCATTCATTTATGTATAGTAGAATCTATGATTAAAAAAAAAACTAAAGTTACCAACAGGGGGGAAATCCAATAGTGACGTATAAAGAGACGTGTCCTTTAAGGGTGAGGAAATCTTGTTTTAAACGTTAGGGTTTTAGAATTAGAAGGAACTTTAAAAATTAGATGGCTCGGCTGCTTTTTTTTTTAATTGGTGGAATTATATTTACCTAACTTACATTTTTGTGATATTTGTGTGTTAACCTTGATTGCCGTGTTAGGTTTTGTTATACCTGGTAGAATGATCTGGCTCTACTAACAAGTTAGGCTGTAAAACACCTTCCACAATGTGTCATTTATTGGGAGAGAGTGGACCTGGGAGAGAATTAGAACCAGCTGAAGGCACACACAGGCCCACTGCTGCTCCTATTTTAAAGGTAATTTAAAAGCTCAGATGGAGAGACAGAGGAAGAACCAGAAAGTTAGAGCAGAACAGATGTTGCTGCTGCTGTGGCTCTGGTGGTAGGTGGTCCTTCCCGGCTCAGACACGGGAGGGACCATCCTGGCAATTTGAAACACGTCCTCCTCAGCTCCCTGCCGCCCAGCCACACCTGGGCACGGGGGGAGAGAGGAGCAGGTATGTCCCAATCCTGAACACCCTTGTTTCATGGAAATGCCATGGCCCTCAGGCCAATAGCATCTCTTCAGTAGAGTTGGGAAATGTCTTCCAAGTCGACTGGTCTTGTTCATTACATTAACATTTTTTGAGCTCCTGATTTGTGGCACTCTTCCAACATCCTCTTTATTTTGGGCAAGGTGAATCTGTCCCTGAAATGGGTCTCCTTTCTACATCTCTACCCCACAACCCCCACCCCACTTCATCACCATTTTCTCATCACCATATTCAGGGGAACGTCATGCAAGATTCTTGGTTCTAAGGAAAGAAGATGAATCAAACATAGTGTCTGCCCTCCAAGAATCTTTCTGTCTGGTATCACCATCATGATAAAACTGCCTGAGAAATACGCCCTGAGCTCAGAAATGTACTTCCAACGAGTTAGAGAGCGCTTCTGCAGCTTCATGTTTGGCCATTTGGTTTTTTCACCTCCTAAGGTCAGGTCCTATGAAAAGGCAGGAGCAGCCACCAGGAAGGACACTCGACCTAATTCAAGTGCTGTTTCACTTAGAATGAACCAAAGACACACAAAGAACTGAAGTATCCCCAAAGAATACTTTAAATTATATTTTACTAGAGGCACTCGGATGGGGGGTGGGGGGGTATCAGGCCTAAGCTGGCAGTCAGACATCCCTCTGGCAGCCCGGGAGCCCTTGGGGGATGTCCACTTGCCAGCGGAGAGCAGGCCTA
>NW_005354291.1:5276074-5278976 GCF_000412655.1 Myotis brandtii | reverse complement strand
TGCGTGGCTGCCGGCCGCCATCTTGGTTGGCGGTTAATTTGCATATCGCCCTGATTAGCCAATGGGAAGTGTGTCGGAGGTACGGTTAATTACTCTATTTGTCTTTTATTAGATTAGATAATATATAGTTTCTATAAAGTGAGATGTACTTGATATAGAAAAGGTTTCTGCTCAATTATTCCCTTCCAAGTTTTAAACTAAGATTCCTTGGCAATAGAGCCAAACATTGCTAAATGCTCCCTTGGCAGGGAAAATCACCTGAGCTTGAGAACCGCTGATGCAGACCAACTGTTAACCTTTTTATCCTTGAAGATATAACAGCAGAAGCACTATTTCTTCCTGAGATGTCTTAAGGGAGGGAGAGTGGGGAGAACTTAGATTTTAGTCAGACTTGGGCTTTACTGTTTAGTTAGTTCCTTGAGCATACTCATGAATGTTTTCTGGGCAAGTTTTCTCAGATTAGTCCATTGGTATGTATCCCCTCCCCCAATTCCCCCAATTCTTTGCATGTAATGACAGTTTACAAAATCTTCACACACAGAATCTCACTTAATTCCACAATAATAAGAGGTGGGTACTGATAACCAATGATAAGGGTGTCCCAGAGAGAAAGATTTGGAGAAACACAGGCCGGAGCTTCGATGCTGGCACCGCCGTTCAGTGGTTATGGAAACGGAGGCCAGTTCCTTAGCTTCTGGGCAACTCAGTTTTCTCATCTGAAACGCGGGATTATTAATATTTCAGAGGGATGTTGGGAGAATTAAAATGAGGTGAGAGATGTAACACTACTTCTCACCAGCAGAGGCTCGTGCAGTTACAGGTTTTGTTGTTGAATTTTTTATTTTTTTTTTTACTAGTTTATAACACTAGGACCAAAGCTTTGTGAACTTTACCACAGCTGCACATGGAAGCAAGTTTCTCAGAAGTGGGAGGTTTTGCCCCTTTTCTGCTCAGAGACCTCTTCAAGGATCTAACAAGCAAAAAAATCCTCATAACTAACACAGTTTTTAGACACTTTTAGAATATTCACAGACACCTCAGAAGTGTATATTGAGTCCAGGGGAAGAATCCCTCTAATGAGAACTCTCTCGTTTCACCTTTTCTTCCAATGGACTCGAGTAAGTGAGTTGTTTTCCTTGCCCATTGCTTTAAACTGGCATCCTCCTTCTGTGGGAAGAAATTGGCTTCTGTTTCCCCTTCTGGTTGGCCAACACTATTTCCCTTCTTTAAAAAAAAAAAATCTCTTTTCTAGTGGCCCCATCCATTTAAAATGAGTTGCAATACTTATTTCCATTCTCTCTGGAACCATTTGATTTGGGGTTCTGCTTGCCCCACTACAACTGAATCTTCTCTTATTCAGGTCACCAATGACATTGAATTTGCTAAGTCTGGCAGTTAAATCTCAACTCTTATCTGATATGACTTGGTTGATCATATTCCTTCCTGCTTGAAGTATTTTCTTCCTTTGATTTCCAGGACACAGTCCTCTTCCTACCTCCCCGGCTGCTTATTCTTGGTCTCCCAAACTCTACATGTTGGGTTGCCCCAGGCCTTAGGCCTTAGGTAGCTTTTCTTCTTCACCCATAACGTCTCACCAGGGTCTCATCTAGGTTCATGGTTTTACATACCATCTTGTATGTTGATGACACAAAATTTTTACCTTTCTCTTGACCTCCAGATTATAAATTTACTAGAGGCCCGATGCACAAAATTTGTGCAAGAGTAGGCCTTCCTTCCCCGGCTGCTGGCACTGGCTTCCCTCCGGCCCTGGCTTTGTCCGGGAGGACGTCCAGAACCACGTCCGGAAGGATGTCTGCTCTAATTAGCATTTTACGCTTTTATTATTATAGATTAGGACTAGGCATCTCCACATGTCCTAAACCTTTGGTTCCTACCCCTCCCACAACCTACTGTTCTTGCACTTTCTCCAGCTCAGTAAATAGCAACTCCATCCTTTCAGTTAGTCAGGCCTAAATTTGTGGTCTTGACTCCTCTCTTTCTCTCAGACCCTATGTGCAATCTGTCACAAATCCTGTTAGTCGTACCTTCAAGTTGTATCCAGAATTCAACATCTCGGCACCTCTGCTGCTGTCACCCTGGACCAAACCAAAATCATCTCTCCAAAGTAGTATTTCAGTAGTCTCCTAACTGGTCTTCCTACTTCCTGCTTGGCCCACATAGTCTATTCTCCACATTACCCCTCTCCCTGAGTCTTCAGTATGCTTGCCCACCAAATGCCTTTAAAAATCGTTACCACTGATTGTTGATGGAATTAAGACAATGATTGAGACAGAGCCTGACCGACTTCTGGGAGTATGGGGGTTCTTCAGCACTTGAGGTGTTAAGGGAAGTTGTGATTTCATCCTGGCATTGTGCTCACTCTATAGGGCATTTATGTTGATCTCCAAATCCTTGGCTACGACTAACCCCAAAGTCCTACCAGTACTTGTCATTACTAATGAGCTTCTCTTCAAAGTACTTTCCTTGTACCTCTGTTCCAATGTTTATCGTTTGCCCATGTTTAAGTAGAGTTCCTTATCTTTCCCCCCACCAGACTCTGAGTCCCTAAAAGGTGAGATTTTGGTGCAATCTGGCTTAGCCCTCCTCCTCCTCCTCCCAACACCCACCTGCCCTCCCACCCTCACCCTGGAACTGTGATCCTTTTACAAGTTGGAGGGAGCGCAGGTAAATGGAGTTGAGCAAACAAGTCATGAGCGGCTGGCGTGTGCCAAGCACTGTGCCTGCCGTGGATGGTGCAAGGCCCGCGGGTCAGCCACCAAAATCCTACGGTTTAGACAAGACAGAAGGGCCTGGGCAAGCCATGGTGAGAAGGCTGAGGAGGGGAAGAAGAGGAGGAGGAGGGAGGGGGAGGGGAAGAGGAAAGAAGGGGGCGGAGCTACAG
>NW_005354291.1:5273778-5275359 GCF_000412655.1 Myotis brandtii | reverse complement strand
GCTGCTCCGTTAAGACTTTGCTAAATTTCTCTAAGTTCATTCTCCAAAATTATCTGTTTCCTGTCACTTTTACTACAGTTTATACAATTCTTGAGAAATGTAGACTTCTGATCCCACAAGATCACATCGTGATGCGAATAGAAGGAAGAGCCCTTAGAAACGCCTTGGGAAGTCTGTCCCCTGGTCAAGTTCAGAGCCTCCACCAGCGTTTTCCATCGGTGTCTGCCCAATGGCCTTGTTGGGAGGCAGAACTTCCCGAGTCTTGTGATGAAAAATGAGCTACTTTACACGCTTATTTTTGTCCAAAGGACTTGTATGGGTTCCGAGATGTATAGCTCAGTGACAGGAAGGCAAGGGGAACGTCAGGGGAGGGTGTTTTCAGTGCCTCGATTATTAGACTTTTGTGTTGTGTACGTGGGAATTATCTCCCCACCTCTTTCTCATTCTCTGCTGACTTCACTGCTTTATTTGATTCCAGATCTTGATCATTTCGGTTAGTTATGTTTGTTTTTTTAATATGTTCTGAAACCATTACCCTGTTTCTGTGCCCTATTCCCTGGATTTCTATTGAACAGCCTAGCAGATAGTGAAAATATTTATTTTATAAACTTCTCCCTCTAATTCATTTTCACCAGAGAGTCCCACGGACTGGCTGGGTGTACAGAAATGTCGAGAGGCCAGAGAGCGTATCAGATCACATGTACAGGATGGCAGTTATGGCGCTGGTCACCAAAGATGATCATCTGAACAAAGACAGGTAAGCTGTGAACGTTGGCGCCTGGCAGGCAGGGTCTCTGCTCTGTGATGATGCACCACTTTTCATGACTGAGGCCTGTGTCAAATTCTTGTAGGTTCGTTTCTACATGGGAAGAAATTATTTGAGGCGACCCATACAGGTTTAGGATGGGGGGGGCGGGGGCTGTGTGTGCTGATTGCTTCCATTGTTCATAGCACTCTGGGTTTTTTCCTGGCCAGTGAAAGAGCCTGCCTTGGCTGGTGTCGCTCAGTTGGTCAGGCATCGTCCTGTGCACCCAGAGGCTGCAGGTTCAATCCCTATGCAGGAGGCAGCCAATCAGTGTTTCATTCTCACATCAATGTTTTTCTCTCTCTCTACCTCTCCATTCCTCTCTCTCTAAAAATCAATTAAAATATTAAAAGAAAAAAAAGATTGATAACTTCAGGTTATAAAGCTAGATGATCTGGTTATAGCATTTACTTACTGATACAAAATTCAGAAACAATCATTTCTCCAGTAAACTAGTTAGATGGCAAAATGAGGACCTTCATAGAAAAACGAATAGAGTTGGGCAGATCTGAGTTCAAATCCAGTGACCAGATTGATGTTATCAAGCTTTTAAAATGATATTTGAAAAACCAGCCATTTCTAAAAAAATATAGGCTATTTCCTCTGACTCTCATGTATTGTGTTGAATATTACTAAGCAGTTTTTTTAAGTATATATTTTTATTGATTTCAGAGAGGAAGGGAGAGAGAGAGAGAGAGAAACATCAATGATGAGAGAGAATCATTGAACGGCTGCCTCCTGCATGCCCCACACTGGGAATCGAGCCCACAACCCAG
>NW_005354291.1:5260208-5273706 GCF_000412655.1 Myotis brandtii | reverse complement strand
AACAAGCAGTTTTGATTCAAAGCTGTTGAAGGTTTTCATAATATAGTTATTGTAGAAAATACTGCATTGAAATACTCTCTGAGGGTGGAGAAAGAAAAGTATATTATGTAACTTCGAAACAGTATAGAGAAGGGGTTTGTAGCAAATATGCTTCTGTGTAATTATCCGCCATTTCTCGCCTGGTCAGATGTGTACGCCTAGCCCTGGTTCACGATATGGCAGAGTGCATCGTTGGGGACATAGCACCAGCAGATAACATCCCCAAAGAAGAAAAACATAGGCGAGAAGAGGTCAGTGTTGGCTGTTGACTCCACAAGAGACCACCAGCAGAGCCTGTTGCTGAAGCACAGCTAAGTCTGTTAGACCCATTGGAGCAAGGGAGTGCGCCACCTCCGCCGGTCTCAGTGTTCAGGAAGGGCAGGGGAACGTCAGGGGAGGGTGTTTTCAGTGGTAGAGCCTGGGCTGGACCATGCTTAAATGGATCTCACAAGAAGGGCAGCTAGTTGAGGCTGCAGGCTGCACAGAGTTTAGGGCATAATAGCCTTGGGTTGGTGGGACTGATAAGGCAAAATCTTAAAGACACTCTTGAAGAGTAAGCCATTAGTGCTTGCTCTGAATTGGGTAGTTTATAGTTTCAGCTTCCAGAAGCAAGGATTTCCCTGGAGTAGGAGCCAGTTGGTTTCTGATTGTTCTCAACCTTGTTTAACACAAGAACAGGAAAGTATGCCTGCTCTCAGGCTTGTTTAGCACAGGGACAAGTAAACTGTATTGGTTTCCATTCTCATTAGTATGTGGACATAGGTAGCATGGCTTTCATCGGGACAGTGGAAATAGCTGGAACTTGAAGGAATTATCCATGCGAGTTAAGCTCTTTGGAGAGAAGTTCTATAAATTACAAGTATAATCATTTTTATAATTGTTCGTTGGATTTTAAGTTAGTCCTTTAGTGATCAGAAGTAAAGAAATATTTGTATTAGTAAGAAATGAACAACATCAATAAAATAGGAAATCAGTATCAGTTCAGGCTGTAAACCCTGAGGCCAGGGCCAAAGAGGAAGACATATTTACAACATCCGAGGGGAATTTTAATGCTGAATAGCTGGTTCTCAGTTCAGGGATCATTGCAAGCTACTTGTACTGTAGGCCAGAAATCCTAAACTGCTAAGTGGACAAGCCCTTTATCAAGATGGTTTAACCGGGCAGGTGGCCTGAGCTAGCTGTTCTCAGAGCTGAGGGGCGACAAACCTAGCCAATAGCATTTTTGCCTCTACAGGCAGAAAAGCCATAAAGAATCCCAATTTAGGAATTCCAACGTATTCTAAATTATGGGAACGAGAGGAATAGTGTAAGGAATATTCTTCTTGCCAAAATATGGGTGTAGAATACAGGCTCAGCATCGCCACAGCCTATAGAAAGGGTGGAAGCTAAGGAAATGTTTCTCCATAGTTTATAGACTGTCATTGTGAGGTGATCACTTTCTAAGGTATAGATGTCTCTAATCACTGTGTTGTACACCTGAAACTAATATCACATTGTATGTCAGCTATGACTGAAAAATACATTTTAAAAAATAATATTAAAAATTCTTAACACGTTAAGTGCCTAGCCTGTTTTGTCTTCCGGACGGAAAGTATAGTGTCAGTCACCAGTGATTGACATGGTGCTTAACATGTTAAAAAAAAAAAAATTCCTAGGTTGATTGACAGAAATGATTTAAACTGGGACCAGTTAGCTCAAGATACGAAGTTACAGAAAGGAATTAGCCCTCAACCAGAGGATGTTGAGAAATGACTTATGACAGAGAAAAAGAAGGGGGAAAACCTCCTCGATTATACAGCTCATTTCAGGATATATGGTAGTTTTATTCAACAGTATATCTTTAAGGGTACATCTGGACATTGTGGACAAGAAATCATGTACTGAAATACCAGAGGGCAACCAAAGACCTTGAATGACATAGGAAGAAGAAAAGACAGGCCGTCCCTATGCAGGTACACAGTGACTTTGAGGCTTACTCCATAGGGGAGCAAGTCAGAACCTTCTGGAGAAAAAGCACGTCCATAGGAAGGATCTCCAGCTACTGGAGATGGGAGGAGACTTACTTCTGTCTTGACTAGCTGAGTCCTGGCCTCCGTGGAGGGCACAGAGTAGACCTGAGCCATCAGAGGGAGTGGTGCTGTCCTCCTGGACTCCGTATCCTGGCAATTATGGGAAACCTCATTAAACCTCCTGTCTGCTGCCCACTCCTTCTGATTCACAGCAGAGTGAATACCATAATCAGAAGGGACAAGGGAAGCATCTTAGAGAACCACAAGTTCTTGGGCAAGAAGCCAAAGGCCTAGAGAACACTGATATTCCATTGCCTCTTCCTGCTGCTGGCAAGGATTTGGGAACAGAGAGAAGGGTCTGGGAGATGAGCCATTCTTCATGCAGATGGTACTCATGAATAAGAGGTGGATGTCGGAACCAGGCATTAAGATAATTAAGTGAGGGTTTCTTGGCTCGAGGTGGATTGCACATGATGAGAAGCAGGGAGCATCCTTTGCCCAGAGGCTCGCCAACTGCATCAGGAAGGCTTTGAACCAAAGGAGGAGGGAGGGAAAGTACTTGATAAGCCTGGAGGCTGACTGTTTTGAAGGACAGCAAGTATTTGGATGGAAGGGAGGATGAGGGCGTAGAAGAGAAAATGTAGGGGCCAAAAGCAGTACTTGTAGTCTGACCCCTTCCTACCAGGATAAAACATACTTTATATTATAACCCACGTTGGTAGAAGGCACCGTCAAGAACTAGGGAGATGGAACATGAGGCTTGAGTACATCAGTGTCAGGTTATATTCCTTTGTAAAGGCACAAACTTACTGAGACAGAAGAAGAGCCACGGTATATATGTATCTTCAAGGGTTAAAGTTGTTAAAGAACTGAGGTTAAAGGAAGAACCACCCTACCTTGTTTGGCTCAGTGGATAGAGCTTTGGCCTGCAGGCTGAAGGGTCCTGTGTTCAATTCCAGTCAAGGGCGCATGCCCGGATTGCAGGCTCGATCCCCAGTAGGGAGCGTGCAGGAGGCAGCCAATCAATGATTTCTCTCTCATTATTGATGTTTCTGTCTCTCTCTCCCTCTCCCTCTCTGAAATCAATAAAGATATTTTAAAAAAGAGAGAGAGAGAGAAGAAACAAACTGTATTATGGGAGTGAACGTGACAAGATGGAGAAAATGAGAAATACAGTGAACATTTTATACAGTGCTTAGTATGTACCAGATAATAAAGACTTTATATATATAAACTATTTAAACCACACAACCATCCTTTCAGGTAGGTACCATTGCTAACCTCAATTCACAGATGACAAACCTGAAGGACAAAGAGTTTAAGTAACTTGCTCAGGTTTCCACAGCGAGTAAATGGCCAGCTGGTTTCAAACCCCATCTGGACTGAAACCTAGTTTGTAGTCGACTGCGGCACTGTTCAGCGTCACCAATGAGTGTGCATGGTGAATGATGCTCTCCTGCTAGCCACGAAACTGACGCAGATGTTTGCTGAAAGCTTCATTCAGCTCAGAACTTGAGGCAGAATCTTGACGGGGAATTATTTCTAAATCTGTGTGTGAACAAGGCTAATAGGTGGGAAGTGGGACTGGCAGGGCTCGCCATCAGGAAGGGAAAGGCCGGCGCCTTCAGCCATGTAACCTGGACTTTTGTGGAGTTGGTTTCCGAGGGTTATTGAAAACGGTGGGCATGATTCTGTGGCATAGGCTGCCAAACAAGGACTATCGACTACCTAAGAGGCCCCGAGATGTGCACTTCTGCTTGTATAGTAACAAATGATATGGGTTTAGATCCATTGCTCAATTTCAGGAAGAGAGCAATATATTGTTTATCTGTTTTGTTTTTTAATAGCATGGCGATTTCAGTCAATAGGTAGTTTATTAATGAGTCAGTAATTGGATGTGGTCTCCAAAAAGCCAGTTCAGTCCTAGGCTGCATTTATAGAAATACAGTGTCTAGCATGAGGCTGAGGCTCCATTCTGTTCCACTTTGGTCAGATCACACATCAGTAACTGCATTTAGTGCTGGGTGCATAACCTTAAATGGACACAACTGCCCTCCTTGTAAGCTGTAAATATTGTCCAATATTCTGCTGCCCCTTTGAGGCTATGTGTGAGAGTTTGAGACCAGTACTTGCCTTTATAGAGGAGTTGAAAATGTGAACATGATTAAAATAATCGTTTGATGTTTCAGGAAGCTATGAAGCGGCTAACCCAGCTTCTCTCAAAGGATCTCGGAAAGGAGCTCTATGAACTCTGGGAAGTAAGTGCATATGGTGGGTTGCGTGGTGCCTGGGAGCCTGGCACGGGTGGTATTGGTTACTAGGCCCAACAGGGTTTCTTTAGGCAGAATAGTCCCTTCTTCCGAAGTATGTACTTGCAAGCGAACTTTTGGAACACTTTGAGTCAGGGAATAATGGAGTGGAGTTGTGTTGCATTTCATACATTAAAAAAAATGGCTCCTGAGTTTATGAAACCAATTCCTTGTATTATCTCCTAAGAAGGAAAGACCTCAGGATTTGAAAACCTTTTATAAAAATTCCTACTTTTGTGACTCCTAATTATTGTAAATATGGTGGCAGTATCTGTTATTTTCTTAGTTAGCCATCAACAACTGGCTAAAGAAAGCTACCTGCAAAATTTACTTAACTACAATAGTAGTTTACAAATGAAAGTGCTACAATAGTCACTTAGCAAGACTTTGGATTTGGGAAACTGTAAAACACCGAGCGTTAAATGATCCCATAATCCCCAAACCAGTAACAGTTGTATGACCTTGTAAAAGTCATTGGTTGATGTAGTTACACTTGTTAGAGAAGATCTCAGGACAGGGACAGTGGCCGCCCTGGGATGTGACAAGCTTCCTTTAGAATTGTTGCTGCCCGGCCAACCAACACCTACAAAGACGGCAGTGGTTAAATTTCTTTATTGGAGATGCTGTGGGATATTGATGACTGATGTGGAGGAGAAGAGTTGTGAGCTTGTCTACTTTTTGACATGAAGTTCATCTTTACATGCTATGAAAGGGATGGGGAACTCATTTTTTAGGTGTTTTTTTTGACATGAAGTTCATCTTTACATGCTATGAAAGGATGGGGAACTCGTTTTTTAGGTGTTTTGTGTGTGTGTGTGTGTGTGTGTGTGTGTGTGTGTGTGTGTGTTTTGGGGTTTTGTTTTTTGTTTTTTATTAAGGGCCAAAGGAGAAATGTGTGTGTGTGTTTTGGGGTTTTGTTTTTTGTTTTTTGTTTTTTATTAAGGGCCAGAGGAGAATAATGAAGACCATATGAATAAATAGCAACACATTTTTCAGACAGAATTATAGAAATTTCTTTCTAGAAAATATTATTCCAGGCTCTTAAACTCTCCTTACCCAGTCAGCACAGCCCTGCGAATGAAGAGCTGCTCCAGCTCAGTGGGGTGGTCACAGGGGCCCAGAGGTACAGACTGAGGATACACGTTAAGAATCCGTGTTTATTGGTTTGTTAGCGAAGAGGGTGAGTGTGTATGTGGGCTTCATGTCAGCTCCAGGGGAGGCTTCTTCCTTGCCTCTCCCTCGCTTCTGGTGAGGCCTCCGCTGGCTTTGGCACCCCTTACCCTGTAGACACACTGCTCCAATCTCTGCCTCCACAGTCAGGTGGTGTTCTCCCTGTGTCTGTATGAGTACCCACCGGAAGTTCCCTCTTCTGATAAGGACACCAGTCATTGCATTAGGGTCCATCCTAATCCAACATTTAATTATATCTGCAAAGACCCTATTTCCAAATAGGCATAGATTCCAGAAAGGCACACATTTTGGGGGAATATTATTCAAGCCGTCGAGTCAAAAAGTTTGCCCACCCCTGCTGTAGACACACTGCTCTAATCTCTGCCTCCACAGTCAGGTGGTGTTCTCCCTGTGTCTGTATGAGTACCCACCGGAAGTTCCCTCTTCTGATAAGGACACCAGTCATTGCATTAGGGTCCATCCTCATCCAAATAGGCATAGATTCCAGAAAGGCACGCATTTTGGGGGAATATTATTCAAGCCAGTATACAAACTCATAATAACTTAAGCATTTTTATAATTCATGTCCAATATTATCAGTACATGGACTTCAATATCAGATTTCTATGTTCAAACACTGGCCCCTCTGTTTAGTAGCTATGTGATCTTGGGCAACCTATTGAACCTCTTTGTTCCTTAATTTCCTCATCAATAAAATGGCAATAATAATAGTACACCTATCTTATAGGATCATATGGCAATCAAATTGATAAGTATAAAGCATTTAGAATATTGCCTGATACATAGTAAGCTCTATTTTTCTTCTGTTTCCATCCCATATGTTCTGATTTTGGATTAAGAAAATATAGTCATTCTGTACTCTGGGAACTTAAAATAGTACTAATAGGAAATGACAGTTAATTGATTTCTGCTATTCACACTATAAATAGCTGTCAGCCCAGAGTCACATCTGTTTAAAGCAGTTAAACATCCTTGATTATAATTTATCTTTTACCATAAAGTGTGAAATCAAATTTTAGCAAGTCAAGAGAAAACATTTTCTTTCTCAGAGTATCACAGAAAGGAGCCTACCCCACAGCCTGCATTTTGCTTTGGAGAAATATCCCTGGTTGGAAAGTGAAATCGAACGATGCCAGTACCATTATTTTTTGAGAGAAAACCCAGTGATGCATATTTTGAAAATAAATATGTATTTTCCTCACAATTTGTTATAAAATATGTTATTTCCTAATGGTTTTGTAATCTTTTTTCCCACTTTCAACTGAGAAAAATCCTGGACTGCTGTGCTTCGAGTACTCAATTTATTTTTATTAAATAATGAACTTAAATTTATTAAATATAAATATATAACTGTAAACAAACATTTAAATTAAATGTAACTATTTCTAAGTGCCTTTGAAATGAAACAAAAATATATTGGTTTTATATTAAAATTATTTCTCTGTACATTTTAAGCTCTATCAAAATTCAAATGGCTGTCTTAAAAGAATAAGGCATTTAACAAAAACTAAGAAACCATCAGTGATTCCCATCACATTATCTTGCCAAGAAAGCATGACGGGTTCATTATGGAACACATCTGGGGTGGAATTACAAATGAGAACTTGGCAGGGAAGCCAGTGGGAGCACTGTGGTGTTAATAGAATGATTCTATGTAGTATTAATTGGGACTTGTGTTCGTGTGGCATGTGTCATGCTAAGAAACAGACCTCCTGTAGCCCGTTTCAGGTGTGCACTGAGGAGGGAGGGACCAATGGGAGGAGGAAAGGTAAAATGCTCCGTGTCCACTTCCTTCACCACCTCCCTGCCACACACGCCATGAAGAATTCACAGATCCTGACTGGATCGAGTCATAACCGGGACAGACTGAAGTCCTCCCTATTTAGAAAGCAAGGATCACAGATCCTGACTGGATCGAGTCATAACCGGGACAGGGACAGACTGAAGCCCTCCCTATTTAGAAAGCAAAGACAACCTGGCCAGCCTGGCTCAGTGGTTGCGCATCAACCTATGAACCAGGAGGTCACGGTTTCATTCCCCGTCAGGGCACATGCCCAGGTTGCAGGCTCGATCCCCAGTAGGGGGTGTGCAGGAGGCAACCGATGGATGATTCTCATCATTGATGTTTCTATCTCTCCCTCTCACTTTGTCTCTGAAACCAATAAAAATATTTTTTTAAAAGAAAGCAAGGACCGATGTTCCAAGTATAAAGTGCTAACCAAAATTAAATGAGAAAGCTAGAAATTTCCTTGAAGGAAAAGAAAACCCAACATTAAATGAAGAGAAATAATTTGAGAAGCATGAGATGAAATATTAGCTTGAAGTTAAAAAAGACCTATACCACTCAGGTGAATTAAAACATTGGTCACCAACTGTGGTCCGCAGACCACTGGTGGTCCGTGAGGTCCAAAAGGTTAGTGACCGCTGGATTAAAGAATAATGAGGTTGAAATGGAGACAAGATACTTAACAGGAAGAAAAATGCTTAGAGTGTCAATATGAACAAATGGGACTGCCAAGGCTTGCATCTGGTGGAACACATGGCAGTGTGAGCACACCCTTCTGGCGTGGAGTGGTGATGCTGGCTGTGAAATTACAGGGGACGCAACTCTGAAGGCTTTGTATAAGGTGGAGATGTGGCCAGTTCAGAACGTGCTTTTACTAGTAGCTGTGACTGATTTCAGGTAGTAGAATCAGAATTTTCCTGGATTACCCTGTCCTGAGCCCTAATCATGCTGCTCTAATTGTCCCTTTCTTAGGAGTATGAGACCCAATCTAGCTCGGAGGCGAAATTTGTGAAGCAGCTGGACCAATGTGAGATGATTCTGCAGGCATCTGAATATGAAGACCTGGAGAACAAACCTGGGAGACTGCAGGACTTCTATGACTCCACAGCAGGTACGCAGTGCTGTTTCCAATAAGCATCATTGCCGTTTGGCTTCCTCCTAGTGTCGTAAGTGACGCTAAGCGAGTGAATCCACTGTTGTGACCCTCTTCCGACCTTTCCGTGTGGAGCATCTCAAGAGAAAGTGGTGGGATCACAGGGAGAGCTGGCCTGGGGCGGGAGAGCATTGCCCCCTGGAGTCCGAGCTGCGTGCCCCTGGGCAGTCTCCTGACTTCGAAGTCTCCTCTCTGAGAAATGGGCATCATCATTCTTGCCCTATGTAGGTCATAGGTCGGTTTTGAGATTCAGGAGAGATGATGCATGTGAAAGTGCATTATGATCTCTAAGTGCTTCATGGGTATAAGGTCATGTGGAGGTGGAGGTAGGAATAGAGATGTAAGACAAGAAAGCCCCAAATGGCTGAAGTCACCATACCGGTGTCGTCATAGCCCAGGCCTGCAGTCCAACTGCTTGGGTCTGAATCCTGGTTCTGCCCATAAAACCTGTGACCTCCAGTAAATTCCTCACCTAGCTCTGGGCCTTAGTTTCCTTATTGTGAAAGTACAGATAATGACGGAATTTACTTTTCAGGGTTGTTTGAGGATACAGTGGGTTAATTCATGTGAAGTGCTTAGAATAATACCTGGCAGGAACCCTCAGCTATCTTCCTTTTGAACCAGTTTCCAGAGTGGGGAGCCAAATTTCCTGGATTAGTGATGGCTGGTGTGACGGCCGGTGTTCCTGTCTCTCCCTGGACTAACACTCCACCTCCCCCCGGGAGCGCTTCAGGCTCAGCCAGCCCCACCTGAGAGTAGTTCGGGAGAGCCTTTCTGGGACCTCGCAGGACCCTCCTGGGGCCCCACCAAGGAGATGAGGCTCCCAGATTGCAGACTACGTCTGAAATATGATTGCATTAAAATGAAGTTGATCGGATTTTCCTTCTCTCTTCCAGCCCACTAGGTCTGCGCTGGCCTGGCCCTCATTATTTCTGTATCGGGCCGTTGTTATGACTGCCTAACTGAGCCGGCTAGGCTTGCCATTCATCCTGAGGATTTGCTTTTATAACTGTGGCTTTCCTCTTCCTCAAAAATAAAATCCTGGCACTTTTGAGCGGCCTAAGGCCACTCGCCTCTCTGGTTTCCTTCCCTAAACCTCCCTGTCAGGATGAAGTGTTCCCTTCCTTCTGCTGATCTGCACTGGTCCAGAGCTCACCATGGTGCTCACTGCCTGACCTGCATTCTCCTAATGATGCTCCTCCTGGGGTCTCGTCCCAAACCCAAACTTGCTCACCCCACCCTAGAAGGTGTGTGAGGGCCAACACCAGCTTTGTCTCATATGATGTAGGTGGCACTCAAAAATGTTTGACTTCAGTTAAATAGAATAATGTTGTAAACCGGGGGTCAGCAAACTGTGGCCGATGGGCCAAATTGGCCCACTGTACTTGTTTGTATAACGTTTTATTGAAACAACCACACTCATTCTTTATGTATTGTTTATACTGCTTTTGTGCTACAACAGCAGAGTTGAGTAATTTGTAAGTTCACAAAGCCTAAAACATTTAATATCTGTCTCTTTACGGAAAAGGGTTGCCAGCTGTGTGTTGTTGTTTTTTTTTAAATATATTTTTATTGATTTCAGAGAGGAAGGGAGAGAGAGAGAAACATCAATGATGAGAGAGAATCATTGATTGGCTGCCTCCTGCGCGTCCCCCACCGCGGGGGATCGAGCCCACAACCTGGGCATGTGCCCTTGGCCAGAATCGAACCTGGGACCCTTTAGCCCACAGGCCGACACTCTAACCACTGAGCCAAACGGGCTAGGACGTGCCAGCTGTGTTTTAAGCAATGATTGGGTTCTAGGGTAGCATATTTACCAATAATGTAACTAAAATATAAGTAAGTCATGTTTACATGGTGCTTTGCATTTTAACATTATCTTCCATTGACACATTCTCAATGAAAAACAAAAAATGAAATACGAAAATACTAGTGAAATAAAAATGTGGGAACTGGAAGGTCACCTAGCTTACCCTCCTTATTTTACTGAGGAAGAAACTTGAGCCTAGAAAGAGGGTGACATGCCCATAACTGAGCAGAGAGTAACTTCACTGCACTGAGCTCCTCCTGAGTTTCCCTGTGGCTCCTCATTCAGAGGCTGCCTGGTGACGTGCCTCCTAGCTCCTGTCTAGTCGACAGTTTTTGCCTGATTCTCATCCTTATGAGCGGTGACATCTGGGGTAACGGAGAATAAGCTCCAGGTGGTCCCCTTCGGCCCCGCTCCAAACCAGAAGGATCTGGAATTGTGTTCTGCATTGGAGTAAAACATGGGTTAGATCACAGAGCCAAGCCCCTGACAAAGCCTGGGCTCAAGCTGGAGAGACCGGTGTATTCTCTCATCTTTCTCCGTCTTCTTGCCTTGCAGGAAAATTCCATCACCCAGAGATAGTCCAGCTGGTTTCTGAACTCGAGGCAGAAAGAAACGCTAACATTGCTGCTGCTGCTGCTGCCACCGCCGGCGAGGCGCACTCCTGAGTTCTCTATGTAGTTGCAGTCCTGTAACCAATGTTGTATTTTCCCATTGAATGTATTGTGTTTGCCACTGTTGGTCTGTTAATTTCCCCAGATGCGAGTCTGTTTATTTTCAATTGCCTGGACTCCAGCAAGAAACATGATACAATTTGGGCCATAAAAGAAGCCGCGGAACAGGATGTGGCCGTGAAAATGCATGGATGAAGACTTGGCGGGGTGTGGGGGGGAGGTGTCTTTTTATGAACTAAATAAATACATTTTAAAACCCTAAGCTTTGGAATATTTATTGGAGGTTTTAAATCTACTGAATTTATATCCTATGTTCCCGAGGGCCAGATTCATTGAACGATAGGACATTTAATTATGATTGCTTTTAAGAACAGGTTTTTCAACCGACTTAGTGATAAGGATCTAGGAAAAAGAATGTATTATAATGCCTTCTCTGCTCAGGTGAAATGCTGATTTATTCGGGTGATCACTCTCCGGAACCAGATGTTTATTTTTTAATATATCGAAACGCTAACATACAGAGAGGAAGGGAGAGGGATAGAGAGTTAGAAACATCGATGAGAGAGAAACATTGATCAGCTGCCTCCTGCACACCACCCACTGGGGATGTGCCCACAACCAAGGTACATGCCCTTAACTGGAATCGAACCTGGGACCTTTCAGTCTGCAGGCTCTATCCACTGAGCCAAACCAGTCAGGGCTGGAACCAGATGTTTAATTCCACCGTGACCTGCTTTAGGCCTCTGACCATGGATTTGTAAACCTGCTAACAGGTTCTGACCCTTCCCCCAGTTCTGTTGGTCACTTGGAGATATAAATTGGGGTATGCAATTCCACATGCTACTTGTCTTCCTCCGTGTATTGTTTCTTGTCTGATTTACAGATGTGCAGACTTTGATTATAGGAATGTTTACCAAGTGAGAAATAGGTAATAATAAGAGGATTGCCGGGGTCACTGGGCCTCATGTAGGGAACACGGCAGACCTGTTTCTTCCCCTCATTTCTTTCAGGATAAGTAGTCTGCCCGCTGGCCTTGCTCAAGCATTGAATGGTGAGGAAGGGAAGACAACTTGGTGCAGACCTGCTCAATATTTTGCACTGAGAGATTTTGGTGTGGAACATGATGCCTGTCCCTTTAATTTAAATGTCAGTTTCTATTTGAAGAAAGCCTTTTCAGCTGGCACGGTGAGCAATCTAGGCAGCGTTTCTTTGGAAACTCTTTGCAGTCTCCATGGATACCCAGTCTGCGGGAAGCAAGGTGCATGATCTCTTCAGAGGCAGCATACGCGTGTGCACATAGCAAGCTGCTCTGCGTGGAAAAGAGCAACGCTGCTTTGCATCCAAATGCTGCTGCATCATAACAACAGTTTTTAAAAGGAGGTAAATGATTGGAAACCAGCAGTGTGCTTATTATTGGAGATGCAAGTTAGTAGGGAAACAGAACCACATCTATTAGTATTTTAGAGTATATTCTCCTGGCACAAGAAAACTCCAGATAAGGTTCAAATATTTATGACCAGGAGATTTCCTGTGGCCCTTGAGTATTATTTGGGATGTTTTGCCTGCTATATTTTTTTGTAAATTCAGAGAGAGACTTTGGAACCCTCTACTTGTCACTTAATCATCTCAGTTTCCATTTACCTACCAAGTGAGGGCTCATGCAGTCCCAAGCCTTCCTCACTGAGGTAATGTGTTTTAAAACAATGAAAATATAATGGTGCTATAAATAAAATATCATAAGAACAAAATTAAGGTCAATTTTTTAAAAAGCTGTTGAATTCACCAGCCAATATCTACAAATATTTGAGCATTATCCCTTTAAAAATGTAGTTTTCACTCTAACCGGTTTGGCTCAGTGGATAGAGCATCGGCCTGAGGACTGAAGGGTCCCAGGTTCGATTCCAGTCAAGGGCCCGTCCCTTGGTTGCAGGCACATAACTCTCTATCCCTCTCCCTTCCTTTCTGTAAAAAAATCAATAAAATATATATATATTTTTTTAAAATGTAGTTTTCACCTAGCTGCTGCAGCTCAGCATTTGAGCATCAACCCAGGAACCAAGAGGTCACCAGTTCAATTCCCGGGTTGCGGGCTCAATCCCAGTAGGGCGCATGCAGGAGGCAGCCAATCGCTGTTTCTCATTGATGTTTCTGTCTCTCTTTCTAAAAATAAAAAATATTTTTTAAAATGTATTTTTCTTGGAAGATACCTGCTACTTGCCTGGAATTGGTTTTCTGAATAACAAACCCTGTGATTATGATGTGGAGTAAATACTATTCTTGGCCTGAACTGTTGGTTCACAAACTGGCCGCCATACATAGAGAGCAAGAAGAGACCAAAGGAAGAAGCAGAACACTCCCAGTGGTTCTCAACCTTCTGGCCCTTTAAATACAGTTCCTCATGTTGTGACCCAACCATAAAATTATTTTCGTTGCTACTTCATAACTGTATGTTGCTACTGTTATGAATCGTAATGTAAATATCTGATATGCAGGATGGTCTTAAGCGACCCCTGTGAAAGGGTCGTTTGAC
>NW_005354291.1:5237967-5260085 GCF_000412655.1 Myotis brandtii | reverse complement strand
ACCCTTTTATTTAATGATGTTTACTTTGAATTTATATTAGTTCACACAAACACTCCATCCATGCTTTTGTTCCGGCCCTCCGGTCCAGTTTAAGAACCCATTGTGGCCCTCGAGTCAAAAAGTTTGCCCACCCCTGGATAGGGGCAGGTTAACGTGCAAGGGAACTGGGATGTGGGACTTGTCTGGGTTGGCCACAAGGTGAGTAAATCGCTGCACCTGCCAGCATTACTATTCTTGCCCTTTGGGGCCATTATTAAGTAAAATAAGGGTTACTTGAACACAAGCCCTGCATCTGACCATTCAGACGGCTACTAAGTGACTACTGGGTGGGGAGCATATACAATGTGCAGACACCAGACAAAGGACTGATTCTCGTCTCTGGCATGACGGAGAGGGATGGCTCGAGATTTCGTGATGCTGCTTAGAATGATGTGCAATTTAAAACTTGTGAATTGTTTATTTCTGGAATTTTTCATTTAATACTGTTGAACCGAGGTTGACTGAGGGTAACAGACTGCAGAAAGGGAAGCGGGGGATAAGGAAGACTACCGTACATTGTTTGTTGTGGTATCATTTTGTATAGATGTGGTCCTGACCAGATGTCATTTTGATTTGTTACTAAAAGGTCACGTTCATTGTGGCAAATGCCTTAGCACTTGTGGAACACGACTACTGCCACTGCGTGTGAACTTGCACTTGCAAAGTGAGGGCGAAACAGGCAGCTCTTGAGTGAGCAGGCAACACAGCAATGAAACCTCTAGCCCAAGACTACCTACCTACCAGCAAATGTCTTGATTATTCTAATCATTGATGTGGCTTGTTCATGCACATCTTATGACGAAATAAAAGACAACTCATGTTATGGTCCTTATATCACTCCCAGATATTAGAGTGAATAATTTTTTAAAAGCTTTGCAATTAATAGAGGTGACAAGAATATAGCTTTTACCAAACTGATGAAATGAAGAATGATTTAAATAGCTAAATATATTTGCAGCTTTGCGGCATCAACATTAACTTTCTTAATTCTTTTTCTTTTTTAAAAAACATATTTTTCTTGATTTCAGAGAGGAAATGAGAGAGGGAGAGAGAGCTAGAAATATCAGTGATGAGAGAGAATCATTGATTAGCTGCCTCCTACACACCCCACACCTGGGATCGAGCCCCAAACCCTGGCATGTGTCCTGGCCAGGAATCGAACTGTGACCTTCTGGTTCATGGGTCAATGCTCAACCACTGAGCCACGCTGGCTGGGCTTGAGTATTTTTCTACCCAATTTTGATACTGTGCTTTCAGATTGTAAGGCTGGGACTACTGTGTGCAAAAATAGTTTGGTGAATGAAGATACTTGTTTACTAGTACATAAGCGCCATAATTGCTTTTTTTATATTACAATTCGGTGTACTGAATGTGGTAAAAAATAAATAAATAAATAAAGGTGATGAGGTTACAAAAAAATGACCATTTCAAATGCACTAGGCAACTGCAGATTCGGCACAGAGGTGAGTACCCACGTGCAGTGGACGAGTAACATGGTCAGAATCCAGTGGGGCAGGGCTCAGCTTCAGCCAACAGGCTGGAAGGAGAAATTAGGGCGAGCAGCAATGCACTTACTGGCAGGACTTCTTTGTCCACATTCGTCCACTCTGGTTCAAGTTTACAGACCTATACCTGTCTCTGCTACACGTCCAGGACTCAGAAATCATGATTTTCAGTTAGGTACACAGACTTCCCTGCTCCATTATAAATAGCTAAATATATTTGCAGCTTTGCGGCATCAACATTAACTTTCTTAATTCTTTTTCTTTTTAAAAAAACATATTTTTCTTGATTCCAGAGAGTAAATGAGAGAGGGAGAGAGAACTAGAAACATCAGTGATGAAAGAGAATCGTTGATTAGCTGCCTCCTACACGCCCCACACCTGGGATGGAGCCCAAAACCCGGGCATGTGTCCTGACCAGGAATCGAACTGTGACCTTCTGGTTCATGGGTCAGTGCTCAACCACTAAGCCACGCTGGCTGGGCTTGAGTATTTTTCTACCCAATTTTGATACTGTGCTTTCAGATTGTAAGGCTGGGACTACTGTGTGCAAAAATAGTTTGGTGAATGAAGATACTTGTTTACTAGTACATAAGCGCCATAATTGCTTTTTTTATATTACAATTCGGTGTACTGAATGTGGTAAAAAATAAATAAATAAATAAAGGTGATGAGGTTACAAAAAAATGACCATTTCAAATGCACTAGGCAACTGCAGATTCGGCACAGAGGTGAGTACCCACGTGCAGTGGACGAGTAACATGGTCAGAATCCAGTGGGGCAGGGCTCAGCTTCAGCCAACAGGCTGGAAGGAGAAATTAGGGCAAACAGTAATGCACTTACTGGCAGGACTTCTTTGTCCACATTCGTCCACTCTGGTTCAAGTTTACAGACCTATACCTGTCTCTGCTATGCGTCCAGGACTCAGAGGTCATGTGGCCCTGAGCCAGCTTGATTTTCAGTTAGGTACACAGACTGCCCTGCTCCATTCATCAGAATAGAATTTCACAGACTGGCTTTATTTCACATGTCCACTTCTACTTAATAAATTTTAGAAATGAACAGTGAACATACTAACTATATACAGGCTACATATATTACATGGATTATATGTTATATCCTCTATAATAATAAAAGTGTAATATGCTAATAAGACCAGACGTCCTCCCCCCCCCAGTGCACAAATTTTTGTGCACCGGGCCTCTAGTTTATAATAAAAGCCTAATATGCTAAGTATCAGGTTGTCTGGTCGGCTGTTCAACCAATCAAAGCATAACATGCTAATGATATGCTAAGGTCACTCAACCACTCACTATGACATGCACTGACCACCAGGGGGCAGACAGTCGACTGGTCGACCAGTCGCTATGACGTGCACTGACCACCAGGGGACAGATGCTCCGACTGCTGGGGTCCAGGCGATCGGGACTGAGCGAGACGGGCCAGACAAGCACTGGAGCCCTCCTTCAGTCCCTCCCCAGCTGGCCAACCTCCCGCATCTCTCCCTGGCCCTGATTGTGCACTGGTGGGGTCCCTCGAGCTGGCCTGCACCCTCTCGCAATCCAGAACCCCTCAGGGGATGTTGGAGGGCCGGTTTCAGCCCCATCCCGCAGGCCAGGCCGAAGGACCCCACTGGTGCATGAATTCGTGGACTGGGCCTCTAGTATTTATATATGTATCTAAATTGTGATTTTTTACTTTAGTTAGTAGGTCTAGTTTGTGTGCATTTTTAAAATGTAAGTATAGGGTATATCTCTGCTACCTACTAACACATGTTATGTCCCATTTAGAAGGAAAGAGAAGCATATGATGTGGAAAGTAAAAGTTACTGCGGAGATCTGATTGCATTAAATGATGCTTTTTTCATTCACGTGACCAATTTTACAAACTGGCAGGAGTCTGCACTTTTTCTCTTTCTTTCTTCTTCTTTTTTTTTTTTTAAGAGACAGACTGGAAGAGAGAGGGACAAAGAGGAATATCGATGTGAGAGAAATCAATTGGTTGCCTCCTGCACATGCCCTGACCAGGACGCAGGCCGGAGACCAGAATCGAACCCAAGACCCTTTGGTCCTAAATGATGCTTTTTTCATTCACGTGACCAATTTTACAAACTGGCAGGAGTCTGCACTTTTTCTTTCTTTCTTTCTTCTTCTTTTTTTTTTTAAGAGACAGACTGGAAGAGAGAGGGACAGAGAGGAATATCGATGTGAGAGAAATCGATTGGTTGCCTCCTGCACATGCCCTGACCAGGACCCAGGCCCGAGACCAGAATCGAACACAAGACCCTTCGGTCCATAGGCAGAGGCTCTATCCCTGAGCCAAATAGGCTAGGGCGCTTCTCCCATTTTCTAGCTACTGTATTCCTTTTGCGGATACCCTTACATATTTAGCAGTTTACCTGAGTTAACTACTACTCTATGTAGGTTAGAGAGACTTTTAGAATTGAAGTTTTAGCATCTTAAAGTAGCTAAGATTATAATACTTACCTATCTCTTTCCATGTTCACCCGATAGCAGAAGTTGATTTAAACTAGCGTCTGCAGAATTATTGCTATCACCTTTTAAGGTCATTGATATCCCTGAAGACTTAAAGAAATTAAGAACTCAAAGTCATCATTAAAATCCACTATTTTAATTGCTTAAATAAACGTGTAATTAATGTAGGTGAGGCGGACCACAAGCAGTTTGATGAAATTTGCAGTGTCATCCTATTGATGGGGACAGAGGCAGCGCCCCCAGTGGACAGACTGAACTGAAGGGGGTGCTCACTCAGCCTTCGGAGACATGCGTATGGTAATGGCGTCCAAGCAAAAATCAAAGCAAACAATAGCTTATGTTTGAAAAATATGTCTGAATTACACAAAGAGAAGGGTCATGACCAATTTTGTACCTGCTCAAATCAGGACATTTTAAAAGATGACCACCTGTGACTACTTAAGGGTGCGATCGAATGGTCCATTATCAACACAAATACAAATGGAAATCACTTTATGAAACTTTGTGGAGAGGCCATTTGAAGGTCAAGGCCTAGGTTCTGCCAGTGGGATTTTGGTCTTCATATCCGTGTGGGTGCGTGGGGTGATGGGCTTGGGCTGGCAGCCCTAGCACTGCAGTTCCTCCTCCGCCCGCCGGGGGGCGCCCGCCGAGCTCTGCGCGCTGGCGTGGGCGGTGGAGCTGAGCACCTCTTCAAAGCTGCCTCCGCCCTGGTTCGTCCCCGCTACTTTCGTCTGAAAGGGGCAGAGAAGCAAACATGCAGTTAGTTCATTTTTTTCTGAAATGTTTTTATAACATCGACTATTCTCAAGTTCGGAACTACTTTTTTTCCCTTGAGACAGTCTGTAAAGGATGTAGAGAAGTCAGCTTCCTTTGGCAGAGGGCTAGGATGTCATGCATGCCTGGGTTCCGGGACTGGAATAGAAACTTAAATTTTGTGCAATGGTAGCAACTCTCTCTCTTCTACATTCTCAATCCCTCCAGGAGCATAACCAGATCTGTGGATTCGAATTATCTCCTCACTCACCCAGAGAAACGATTTAATTCATAAAAAACAGACTTTCGATATATTCCCCCAATTTTACAAATGTATGGACATTTTTAAGTGACTTAGACTTAGGATTTCCACTTGAGATTTAACTAGGCAATCTGCATTTCTGACAAATATCTCTTGAAAAGGCAGAGTGGCTCCACGGAACATGACTGTTGGTCTCTGCTTCGAGAGTTGTAGATGAATGAAGTGTTAAGCCCTGGCCACTTCACATCTTTCTAGGCAGTTGCCTTTACAGGAGGAAAAGCCCTTTAAATGGCCCTTTACAACACTCCTTTTTTGTGTACTTGTTATTAAGCATAGACTCAGGAAGAAATCAATTTATAATTAAATAATACAATTAAGTATTTTGAAAAATTCCCTAATAAAAAGTTCTTCGAAAGTATATTCTTTAGTCAGCAAGAATGCTTAATGAAAGTCTTAATAATAGTTACATCAGCCTTTCTTTAACCATTAACAATATGGATAATCACTCCGAGGAAAAGAAAGGTATAGAAAAGGTTGCTATTCTCAAACTGCTGTCACGCCTCACTGTCACCAAGGTGATCCCTCACAAGAACATACACCACTCTGGGGAAGCAGTGTATCCGCCTACGGCAGTGATTGCGAACCTATGACATGCGTGTCAGAGGTGACACACGAACTCATTTTTTTGGTTGATTTTTCTTTGTTAAATGGCATTTAAATATATGAAATAAATATCAAAAATGTAAATCTTTGTTTTACTATGGTTGCAAATATCAAAACATTTCTATATGTGACACGGCACCAGAGTTAAATTAGGGTTTTTCAAAATGCTGACACGCCGAGCTCAAAAGGTTCGCCATCACTGGCCTACGGCCTGGCCTGCCCCTTTAAAACCTTAACCAGGGTTCTAAAGCAGTCCAATCATTACAAGCAAACACACACTTTTCTCCAATTGTCACTAAGTGCCTCTCTACCTCTTTAATTACAAAGTTGAATTTTTCCATCAGGTGGGGGTCGGGAAATCCATTGGGGAAAGTGACAGATAAACACAGGGTGTCCCAAAACATGTGTACATACTTTACCAGCTGATAGCTCAGTTTTGAAAAGGCAATGTATTTAATAAACACTGCCTTTATAATTATTCAAAGTGTGTGTATACATTTTTGGGGGACACCCTATATCTTAGGCTTGGGAATCACAAATACTTAAATTAGCCGTTGTAGAAAGTAGCCAAAGATGATGCATAAGTGAATGAGCACGGCTGTGCTTCAGAAAGACTGTATGAAACTGCAGAGTGAATGTCATGTAATTTCATTGTCACAAGTCACAAATATGATTTTTCTTTGTTGTTTTTATTTTTCAGCCATTCAAGAGGTGTAAAAACCATTCTTAGCTTACAGGCCATTCAAAATAGGTGACCAGCTAGACTTGGCCCCCAAGCCTCAGGTTACAGACCTCTGCACAGAGCATTCGATTTCTCCTCTCCTCTTAGCACTGGGAAGGAGGGGGTTTCTTTCCATTATGTGACTTTTTTTTCACTATGCTTATTTCTTTTCTGGGAGAAGCAAGATTAATCCACTGATTTACTCTATTAATAGTCCCCATTCTCTTCTTTATTTTATTCGCATTCCTCTTTTGCAGTACATGTTACACACAGTATTGAATCAGATCAATACAAATTACTCATGTTTTCTTCTGGGCATTGTTTCATTCTTTCTCTCCTACTTCTTGATTTTCTCACATCAAAATAGAAAAAAAAAAAGAAGGAGGGAACCACTTTGAAATAAAGCTATTTGGCCAAAAGGAGTGAAATAAAGGAGTTTCCTAACTATGTGGGCCTAATGACTGCCCACTGCAATACTTTAGGCAAGGACTGGCTTAAGCAAAGATGTGAACAATAAACCACTCCATATCGCTTCCCCTCGTAATGATTTTCCAAACAAGAATTTGTCTCTTTGTCCCCAAAATTATACTTGTTCTTTGCAAAAAAGTTTATTTGAATTAATGAATGGTGTTTCCCAACCTCTCATAATAAAATACCTGGTTGAAAGGACCCAAAGAAACAATAAGTGTCTTGCCTTTTTATTTAAAAATCAAGCTTAAAGCAGTATGTGAGCATGGCAATGCAGCATATACTAGTAGACCTGCCAGGAATTCCACTCGTCCTGCTGATTCCCCAGTCATTCCCTCAGCAGGCAACAGCCCCAGGATCCACAATTGAAGAACATGACAGAAATGTTGTAAAAGATTTAGGACACAAAAGTAAACTATACAGAAAATAAGCTATATAAAAAGGGCCAAACATCTATTATTTAGTCTGAAGAAAAAAAAGAAATGAGAAATTTGCAATTATGAGGGAGTGGGAGGTTTTACACAAAGCATGATTACTGGCTATTCTCCATCGCCTGGGTGGGCAGAAACAGAGGGACTAGGCATTGACCGTGACGCAGGAAGCAGGTGGGCTGTGAGTCTTGTTAAACCTGTGGACAATCATGCCAACACAGAATTCACTTTCAGGAGGTCTTGACACGGGCTAGTTTCCAGCTGGCTGAGTTAGTTTTGTGCGTGTTTGAAGGAGGAGACAGGCTCTCTGCCTTCCATCCCAGTGAGGTAAGAAAGTGAGAAGCTGAGAGTGTGAACAACACTTAAATCATAAAATCATACGTGAGCTGTGAGCTTACCAGAGTTTCCTAAAAGCAAATGAAAATTGGTTGCTCTTTATTCTTCTTTTGCTTCTTCATAGCTCCTTCTTCTAAAGAAAACCTAAAAAGCATAACTTCTCCTCTAAGTCAGAACGTGTCTAACAAGCAACAGAATCCATCCTCTTTGGCATGTCTTAGGCTGAGAACCAAATGTTGAGAAATTGACTCCTAGGGGTTTTTGAGCCTTTTGTTTTAAAACAGGATATTGGAGCAAGAGAAATGTCCGAGATAACGCATGTCCCTCCCTACCAAACGTTTTCCCTGCCAATGGGGGCAATTTAATGGCTCTACTGGTCACTCAGGTGATGATGCTGACAAGCAGAGGGATGAAACTGCACAACCAGAAACTGCTGGTAAATGAAACCAGTGAAGGCATGATAGGTGCTGAGTAATTATTTCATTCTTGGGCCTTAAACACCTAATCACAGGCCTAATAAAGTAGAAGATTTCTATGTTAAAGACCCTCCCCCTAAGAGGAAAGACCTTCTAAATCAAAATCAGTAAGAGCACCCAGGGCCTCTCGTGAGGAACAGACGCCCTCACAGACCCTTCTCAGGCAGTATGGTGACAGGGGATTCAGAAGCAGCTGGAATCAGTATGTGCAAATATCTGCTTTAGATCCGGTTAAAGATCATCTGTATTTTTAATTTTCTTAGTAATAAGGAAATGCAGAAATGGATTCTCTACAAAACAGTGATAATGATACCAAGATATAGGTAAGTCATTGTTGAGGTGATATCTTTAAAAACATGATCTTAGCAGTTTCAGTGATTTTTCCTGCTTTAAACGTTCTACACATTTTAAGATTAGACTGAATTTAATTTCGCTCTTTTTTTTCCTCTGTAAAATAACTTATCTCTGCTGAAACAAAAAAAGTCAATAAAATTTTTTAGCTCCTACTATGTATGCCACAGGCATATTTTTAGTTTATACCCAGGGATCCAATGCACTGTTACAAAATAATGCATCACGTGACTCCGCTTTATTTTCCCTGCATGATAACCAAACTGTGCTGTGCTTAATATGTGAATTGGATAAATAAGTTTAGGCAGCTGACAGGTAGTGAGTGGCAGTATAACACAGGGAGCCAAGTTTGTGTTTGCTGGTCCATGTCCATCCCAGAGGAGCGTTGAACTGTTATTGAACTTACACTCTAAATTCAGAATTCACAGATCCTTTGGTCCATCCACATCCTCTCTCACTTACCTACTTTTCTAGGAATAGCATTAGGAGGTCTAACCAGCTAACCAGTGCAGAGATGAATACGTACCCCAATTCACTTCCATGAACAATTCATTTCTAGTGGCATATTTGTCAGGATACAGTGACACTACTCAAGCCTGGTTCTATTTACGGATTTATATGTGAAGCCTGACTGTGCAAGGCCGCTTTCTCGACTGCACCGCAGGTTGGCAGTACACCCTTGGAACTAACCACAGCAATGACTATGCTGTCCTGATTCAATGGCCCGATGACACAAAATTCACTTCATCTGTACCTTAAGACTTGTGACAGTTGTCTCAACCCTCTCCTCAAATGATTTGAAAGTAGGAGAATTCCTAAAATAACAAAAAAAGAGAGGTCAGCTCCAAAGACCTGCCTGTGTTAGTAACTAAGCTGTCTGATTTCTGCTCTTAGAAACATCACTTCTGCAACAGAGCTAGCTGTCAATGTGGCACCTACCCGACCACGTTTTAATAACATGAATTTCACTTCTGCCAGGTTAGATTCAGAAACCATACTTGACATGGAATTTTTCCAAGTGGAATAGTGAGACACTCAACTGTAGAATAGTACAGCATTTGGCAACAGTACAAACATAATAATTCCATCATGCACCGTGAGTCATTATCAATAAGTCAAAGGAGTGATAGCTTAATTTTTCATTTACTAATTGCTTCTATCACAACACTCTTTCTCCCAACTTTTTTTTAATTTTGTAAGCATGCAGAATCTGTCTAAAGAATGTCATGTTTGAGTTTTCTCACTTGGAATTTTAAAGTTATTCATTTCAGTGTATGTGAGACAAGACAGAAATAGCTCAAGGAAAAGAAGGTTTATAAGTTTTTCTTTTCAGTGCCTTCAAAAGTAATCATTTGGTCAACTTTCATAAAGAAGTGTTTCTGAAAGTCAATGCTTTGATTATTGTAAGTTGAAATATTACTTATTACTTGTCTAATGCTTTGTCAAAATGGTGTTATTAGTATGTGGTATTTTCCCTTCCGAAGAGGATATAACTAATTGTTCTCTTAGCAGAGCGAAACTTCACAGTCCACTGACATTTTATTTGTGACTCGTCATTGTGTTAAATAATCTATACCATTTGTAACTATAAGTGTTAAATACTTCATTTGGTGCCTTTTGGTTTCCTATACTGGGTTTGGTCACATGACATGACTTAATGACAACATTACCATAGAAATTGATATCACCAAGTCCAACTAAAGAAATAAAAACTGAACTAAAAATGTGTCTTAAATCTTGTGTCCATGTCAGCTTTCAGCAACAAGGACAGCCATCATTTTCACACCAAATAATTCCATTTGATAAACCAGTTATTATTCTCTGTTGAGTGCAGAGGAAAGAAAATAAGAGGAATGGCCTGGAGAAACTTCGGAAGGGAGAATGGCTATAAAATAGGGGCTTCATTGCATGGTGGGGAATGGAGCATCGCTCTAATACTATCAAGAGGAAAGTAACGTAGAGGACATGGTTTTGAGTGACTCTGGCTTTGTTAGGGATTGCCGCCTAAGACTTGGATGCTCCAGATGATCAAAAATGTATGTCTTTGCGTTCTGGCTGCATGAATTCACAATGGCGAGATCGGAAGGCCCACGCATGGCTCCGCACCTTGTATTTGATTCAAATATGAGTCAAATTCCTATGAGTGATCCTCCATAATACCTCTGTTTCAGGAGGAAGAATTAGTGAAATTACACTTGAATGACTCAAAAGTAGACACTTACTGGCACCTGACTTCCATGGCAAGTTCTATCTGGCCAGACTGCTCATGTGACTGCTGTCATCCGTCAGTTACATTAGGCCACACTGGGCAGACAGTTTGCCTAATGGTTTATGGGTATATTTTAGAAGAGTAACGTCATTTTTCTTTTCAAGTTAATTTCAGGCAATTTTATGAGGACTGATTTTGACCCATAAGCCACTAGATGAACTCCTGGTTCATAGAGCAAAATCATGTTAATTTCTTGCAAGCTCTAGACTTAAAATTTGACGTAAAGGAGCTCAGAGCCCCTCAGGTTACACTACTCAGTCTGGCTGTTCTTACGCTGTGGGGAGCAAGTCATTCAAATAGGAACAAAGCAATCCTGAATCTATGCTCTCTACCACCAAATTAGGGAAATCGAATACTGTGATTAAATTCCCAAAGTAACCAAACAACCCCAGTGTAGAAGAGACATCGTCGGACATAATGAAACAGGCATTTCTCAAATTAAATTACAGTAGAATACATACTGGAGAACAGGGAGAAACTGTTTACTCAGATTTAATTATATTATATAAAACTACAAACTTTTAGCAGTGCAAATGACCCCAGAAAGGACTTGGCTTTGGTGCACTACAAATGTGAAGAGTAACTGAACCCCCTCTCTAATGTATCCACACCACAACATATGATACCAAGCAGGTTGGAGAAGCAGAGTTTTAACTAAAGTGGGGTAGGGTCCCAGGGCCTTGATTCTGCTTCCCCTCCCCATCACCATGGCAACTCAAGGCAAACACTATGGGAAAAGCAGTACATCTGGTTCTAGTCTCTTACTTATAAACATGATGAAACATATCACTGAGGTGAGTTTCCAAGGCTGCAAAATTCATTCCTGGCAGCCTTCGCCTACAACCTGTATCCTCTGATTCCCAGTCTAACATCAGCTCCTTGATACGCTATGCCTATGAGCTTGATCTTATCTGACTGTATCACAAACTCAAGCACACTGGAAGCGGAGGCCATCTTTCTCAGTTTTCATCTTGACAGTAATTTTAATGATATTTTTTATTGTTCAACAGATACCTCACCTTAATTTATACCTTAAAAAGCCTAATGATATCCTTTCTAAATCTGCTCCCTCTCATTTAAACTTTCCCTTTCATTTAAACTTTCTTCCAACCTTGCATTTAATTCTGGGGAAATATATTTCTACCTTTGCAAGTGTGCTCAGAATGTTCTAGGCCTTACATAGGTCACTTTGTTTATATCTCACAACAACTATATAAAGTAGCTTTTAATGAAGATTGAGGTAAATTAAATAACTTGTCCCAAGTCTCACATATCAGGAGATTTAAGCTGGGGTGTCCGGTCAGAAGCCCAAGCTCATCGAATCTACACTACTTTTATAGGATTGTCAAAGTACCACAGGTTCTCCCGAGGACCACCGGAAAAGAGAACAAAGTAGTTCATGGCACGTCCTTTCATATACAGGAGAAAAAAAATCCACCAGGTAAATATCAGTAAAGTGACAGTTCATACAACTTCTGCATTAACATTACGTAAAATAATTTATACACATTACCTCATAGCAGGCATACTTATGGAATGGCGAATGGAGTAGCTTCAGGGCAAAAGCAGATTAAAGGGAAGAAAAGAAAGAAAAGAGAAGATAGCACAACATAAGCACATGAGAAACTCCCTCCTCACTGTTCTAAAATAGCAATCTCAACTCTCTGAAGTGTTTGCTGCCCAACCCACCAAGATGATATTTGTTTTCATTGGGTAGCATGGGCCACAGTCGATTCCAAGGGGACAAGGGAAGAATAGGCGGTACATAGTTGCATATTCTTTTACTTCCTGTAGGTGCCCTGTAGGCCAGGAAGTCTGATGTGAATGTCTGGTTCCTTTCAGGTCAACCCCATGAGCATCCTGCCAAGGGCCTGCTCCTTCTCCACCCCCTTCCCCTGGTCAAGAAGATGGGAAATAGAGCTGAGCCAGTAACAGCTAATTGTTCCATTACAGTGAAACTCTCCAGAGGAATATAGGTAGTTAACACGAGACAGTCCATTTTCCACGTCCCAACACCATCCCTGCTTTCTCCCCTCCCAAGAAGCTAACTGGGAAGGGATCAAACTCATCACCCTTTCCCAACAATATCCACTGAGGCCATTGTATGGGTGGCACTTGACTAGAATGGAAACGAACGGACAAAGAAATTCAGGTGATACTATGGTTCTACCTTAAACACTCCATTTGGAAACCATAAACAAAATATTTCCTCAGAAATTGTATTAAAAAAGAATTACTAAAATAAATTCATCAGCATTATCAATCTATTAATCTCCTTAAATAGAGACAGTTTTCTCAAAAAAACAAATTCCAAAAAAAAGCATATAATGAGATTCCAGCTTTAAAAAAAAAAAAGCTTAATTCAGGGCACGGTGCCTAACATATGTGCTTCTCCAGTAACTTTTTCCCTCTTCAACTTCAGAAGGTACGGAAAGTTGAAGATGAACCATCCCATTAACAACAGTCACAAGATGTTCAGAAAACATGGCAGTCTAGAGAAAGTAATTTGCTGTTTCTGGACCTTACTTTCTCTAAGTTTTATAAAAATACACAACTCTCAATATCCATGTTCCTTTTTTCCTTCTCTCAGAAGGAACTCTGCCAACATAGGGAGAAATGATGCAGAAAAGAGATTCCTAAGAGATTGGGCAGCAAGTGAAGCTGGTGTAAATGATTCAGAAAGGAGACAAATATGTGCTTACATAAATTCAAATGCCTTAGATGCCCCCCCCGCCCCCCACAGTCTGTAACTCCCTGGTCAGAACACTCTCAGGAAGAGAGACTTAGTTTTTTGGCAGAGGCACACCCACACAGTGAAGAAAGACAGCTCTGGGAAGGAAGGGGCTGAGGGCCCCCAGGCAGCGCTTACCCGATGGAGTGAGACCTGCAGCCAGGGCAGCATGGAGAGAAGAGCAGGAGCAGCATTAGCACATCAGGAGAAAAAGATACACTACACTGGCCCTTGTCCCCTCTGCTAAGAGCCCCAAAGCAAACAGTAATTCCATTCATTACAGTTTTTGAGTCTACTGACTTCTAACTATTATTCTCATGGAAACATAATGATGGTGAAACTCTCTAATGAAATCATGTGCCTCCTCCAAAGATTTCATCTGCACCAGATCACATGCAGTTTGAACAAATTCCTGAGAAGTATCAGGAAGATGCCAATATCATAAAAAGTATTCCATCAGCTTGCATTTCTTCAGAATACTTTCACAAATGTGACCTCATTTTAATTTCACAGGAAACATTTTAATTTGGTAGGGGTTTTTTTTTTTTTAATATGTTTTTACTGATTTCAGAGAGGACGGGAGAGGGAGAAAGAGATAGGAACATCAATGATGAGAGATAATCATTGATTGGCTGCCTCCTGCAGGCCCCACTGGGGATCAAGCCACAACCCAGGCTTGTGCCCTGACTGGGAATCTAACCCATGACCTCCTGGTTCATAGGCTGACACTCAACCACTGAGCCAAGCCAGCCGGGCTAATGGATTCTTTCTAATTTCTGCCCTTTGGAGCCACCTTGTCAGTGAGATGGTCCCTTAGTGAAGATAAAAACTAGCATTTTTCGAGTGCTGAATACATGGCAGGTTCTCTGTTGCTTTTAAAATAACTCGATGGTGTTGTTACTCTTACCCCCATTTCATAACTGACACAACCCAGGTACACGGGAGCTAAGTTGCACCTGGCTTCCTCGGAACCTGACCATTTGAAGTTGAATCACCTGGGAGCTTGTTACTAAGCAGATTCCTAGATTCTACCCAAGACTGAGGCACAACTCGGGGAGGTGCAATCTGGAAATATGTATCTTAAACAAGATTCAGAGCTGCTTATAATTCCCCTAAAGATAAAGAAACACCAAGGTCCCACTGTTCAAGTGAAAGGTTTCAAGTAAGTATGTGGAGAATGAATTTTATAAACGTGGCAAAATCTATTTTCTTGGATATAACAGGTAATAGGAATTATTTAACTAGTTTAGATCAATGTTTTAATACCATTTAAGGAATTATTTAACTAGTTTAGATCAATGTTTTAATACCATTGAAATGATTGCAAATTTTATTTGTAATAAAATTAAGGTTAATTAAAATACAGAAGGTTTACCTGTTAATCACATGCTATCTCTGAAGAATTTCAATGGTGTTTATTACTAGTACTCAGATTAATGTACATTTCTCACTTAACTCCAGCCTCATGAATACCAAGTTATTAAGATGGAGCATTAATATTGGGCACAATCTAGCAATATTTGAAGTAAAAACATAACTTAAACACAAAGATATAAATATTTCCCTCTAGGTATCAAAGTTGCAGGGTAATAAAAAATTAATAGTTTAAGAATCCAATGAAATAATTCACACAGATCTTTTTAAAAGAAGAAACTTAAAATGTACTTTAAAAGTTTTTAAAGAATGAATTTGATTTCTAGAGAAAAAGGAAATTGGTTTATAAATTTAAAAAATCACATAAGCATGTCAGCTAAATTCCAAATAAACTATGATAGGTATTTAAACAAGCAAAAAAGCATGAGAGAACAATTCTATATAACTCCTTAGCACATAATATAAAAAACAATGGTCAATACTACAATGTTTTTCTGGTGACTATAGTGAGGACATTTGGTTCTCAGTTCAAAATTTTAATGATCACCTAATTTTATATAATAGTGAAATACTGAAAAATAACCAAAATGTGCAAGGAAATGCACTGGAAGATAGTAAAGTTATTAAAAATGTAATAGACATTTATTGACATGTTCACAATATTGCTAAAGTGAAGAAAGAAAACTACCAGAAATATACACCATATAGTAACTTTTTGGAATAAAATAATACATACGTTATGTATTTAGCATAGAAAAATGGATGTATATAAAACTGTAACTAGAATGGTTTATCAGAGTATATTCCACTGAATACATATTTTATTTTAATTTATTGGTTAAATTACAATAATGAAAATTCATGTGTGCTGTGTTCTTTTGAAATCTCTTATTACCAGCGATTACAGACATCCTCTATCTTCTATTTTTAGCAGGTTGGGTCCTAGTGGAAAGGGCATCTTCGGGACAGTCCTGCCACTAAACTGACCTCCAGTCAGAATATGTCCTAATATAATAATTTATCTCAGTCACCAATCACTATCTGCCCCATAACATGTTAATCCAATTAAAAAAGACTATCTTAGGAAGACTAGCCAATAGATAACGCTCCTCCTCTCTCTAGCAGCCAAGGGCTGAGCACATTCCCGGGGTTCTCTCCCACGGTACCTCATGTCTCCGAACTTCTTGCTGATGGCCGTCCCAACATTGCTGAAAGCAGCAGTTGCCTTCTGCCCTGCGTGACTCAGGGTTTCATGTGTCTTCTTGTAGCTGGAAGTAAACAGAACAATAGTTTATATACCATGATCCCCCATAAAACATTCATCGTCCATCTCTCTCCTTAGTGATTGTTTCTAGTCATTGTTTTGAAATGATGGGCTGGCTGCCATTTATCAAAGGGACAGTCAGACAATTAAATCTGAATTCAGGAAAAAGATTCAGACACAAGTATCGATCTGAATGTGCAGATCTTTAATCGCAAGGAGTGGGACTGTTCCGAGAGTCTTAAAGAAGTGTATTAACTTTACGAAGAGACTAGATCTTTAATCGCAAGGAGTGGGACTGTTCCGAGAGTAGAGAGTCATTCTTAAAGAAGTGTATTAACTTTACGAAGAGACACTTGTCAATGAAAGCCCTAGACATCAAAGGTGACACAGAAATTTAAAAATGTACATTTCAAAGAGAACTTTAAGCTTTTACTGTTACTATGGGTAAAATTAACCATAAAAAAGCAAATACATAACTAGTGTTTAACTTACTTTTCTAATACTGAGAATAAGAAAGGCACATGAGTTAATGTAACACAGTGACTTTTTCAAAAACAGTTTTAGAAAATACATAACTAGTGTTTAACTTACTTTTCTAATACTTATACTGAGAATAAGAAAGGCACTTGAGTTAATATAACACAGTGACTTTTTCAAAAACAGTTTTAGGAATGTAGTACTGTAATGACCTATCACTGCTCATCCCCTAGGCCCCCCGACTAGACTGATTCCTTGAGGGCGAGGAAGCCACTCATCTTTGTGTCCCCGGTGTCTGGCGGAGGGTTACAGGAGAAACTCCGTAAGCACTAGATGAACGAACGGATGCTCAGAGAGGATGCTCCTTTGTGGCTCTGAACGGGGAGTCGTGGCAGGAAGAACGGAGAGGAGGTGGTGGGTCCCAGAGACAGATGCACAGACTTGAGAGGTGATAAGTGACGGCGAGGAAGCCACTCATCTTTGTGTCCCCGGTGTCTGGCGGAGGGTTACAGGAGAAACTCCGTAAGCACTAGATGAACGAACGGATGCTCAGAGAGGATGCTCCTTTGTGGCTCTGAACGGGGAGTCGTGGCAGGAAGAACGGAGAGGAGGTGGTGGGTCCCAGAGAGAGATGCACAGACTTGAGAGGTGATAAGTGACAGATAGAACCAGATGAAAAGATTGGCCTGGGGTTTTGAGCACAGTGACAGGAAGAACCGTGCTATATCCATAGTTCTGAGAAATTCCTAACAGTTACTTAATAAAATGGGAAACAAAAGAGACCTAACCTGAGAGAATCGAAAGAAATCAAGAACAAGTTTTGTACATCACTTCACAACATGCCAAGTCATTAGGCCGTACACTTTAAACGTACACAGTGCCGTAGGTCAATTATATCTCACTGAAACTGAGAACGAAACAAGAATGTTTGTATAGATTAAAAAAGAAACATAAATTCTTACAATGTACGTACCACCTTCTTCCAGTATATATGCTACTCCCAGGTAAGTTCCCCCAAAGCTTCCTGCTGGGTCTAGAGCACTTACATTACCTGGCACCTCTGAGAAGACTTTATTTTATATCAAATCAGCTGTGTGAGAATGTCCCTTATCCCTCCATCCGCCCCTTCCATCTCCCGTATCATGTCCTATCATACTTTAAGGAAATGCTTTAAAACATGCGCCTTGGTCTTCCTCGGGACTGAAATCACTTTATTAATATGGCATTCTACTACTGTCTTTTTGTTAGCAGCTTGGAATGAGTTTGCCATATGTTATTTATTTACACAATGCCTGTTTTTCAGGAAGTGTCAAAATCATATTATCTAGATCATAAAACCAAACAAAATATTCATGTACTAAGCAGACATTTCCTAGCGAATATGGAAAGACCAAGGAAAATAAGGGTCAAAGAAGAACCTGGTGAGTAGGAGGGAATTTGTGTGTCTGGTGAGAGCTGTGTGAGGATAATGGGAACTTTTTGTTGATTTCTTTTGATTCCCTTAGGCTAGGTCTCTTTTGTTTTCCACTTTAGTCAATAACTGTTAGGAATTTCTCAGAACTATGGATATACGCTGTTCTTCCTATCACAGTGCTCAAAACCCCAGGCCAAACTTATTAAGATTCAGTATCTCCTCCAGTGACCTCCTCACAGCTAGATCCCAAGCCACACACATCCCCTGTGCCTCCCTGAAGCCTAAAGACAACATAGAAGAGCAGCAGAGATCATTTTAAAAAAAGGAGGGGGGAATATTTTGTGTCTGCTCTTAGATTCTCTCAAACCAAGACATGTAAAAAACTATGACACAAACAGCAACAATAAACCCGGGACACAGGGGATCTCTTGATCTGCTATTGTATGGTTATCTTTCTAGAAAGGAGCTAATTTCAGTCTGCTGTGTAATTATTCCTACTCATCCAGTTCTGTTCCAATCTGAATCCTACCACAGACTAAAATATGCCAAGATCTTTCATTACCATCCCACAGATTTTCTTTTCATTATAAATCAAACTAAATAGGTCATGATTGCCTAATCAGTATGCAAAGTATTGCCTCTGGTAGTCACCAGCGATTCTCTGACAGCTAACATTCCTTTTAGTGCTTTAAAATCTAATTCTACCCAACTAACCCCATCCCAGTTCCCTCACATCAAAATGTTCACTGTATGAGCTATAGAGCTTGTCCTGGAATGGGTATCATGGACACTAACAACAGGGATTTAATTAATGAATGGAGAAAATCGATTTTGCTATCTGCCCCCTCCCCGACCCTAACATGTGAGTAAGACTTTTTCCCTTCCCTCAGCAGCCAAGAAAAAATGGTGGGAGGAAGATGCTCTCCCAAAATTATGTTGTTGACAGGCTTCCCTCATAAGAGAGAGATTGATTCTTTCCTACAAAGCAAAGTTCACATCATCCCTAAAGGTTAGTGAGTCCACACTCATCTGTATCTATGAAATGATCTCTGAGGCAATCTCCTCTAGTCCTATAGCTTTCAAGACATCAGAAGGCAGACGACTCTCGAATGTCCTGGACTTTTCCCCACGTTGTGCTCTTGGTATATAAACTCGTTTGTCTACTGGGCATTTCAGACTTGATATGGCCAAAACGATTCTTGGGTCTCCCTACAATATCTGTCTCAGTCTTTCCTAGAACAGTGCGTATGCCTACAAAGTGTCAGACACCATCCTACATCCTACACAGATATTAACTCACTGAATCCTCACTTCCTATGAAACAGGTACTAATATGACCTCAATCCGCAGATGCAGGAAGGCCTAGATTTCAACCCAACCCGCTGGAGTCCATAGCTCATGGCTTAGCCACAATGCCACACTCCCATTGCAGTAAACAGTACCCATACTTACCCAGTAGTCCAAATCCAAGACCAAAGAGTTACATTGGATCCTTCTATTCTCCTCATCCCCTGCCTCCCAACCACTAGGAAATTCCATTGGCCTGACCTCCAAGTCCTGTCTGCTCCCTGTCCACAACTCTCCCTCACCACCATCCCAACCTGGACTACAGCAACAGTCTCATAAAGGACTTTCCGGTTTCCACACCTGCCTCCCACAATCTATATCACACAAAGCAACTTCAGTGATCCTTCCGAAAGATGAATCAGAACAGGTCACTTCCTGCTTCAAACTCTCCAACAGGATCCTGAGCCCTGGGAAGAAAATCCCCACAGTTCCTCATGAAACAGAGGCTCTGGCCCCCTCTCCTCTCACTACACTCCAGACACAGCACTTGCTTTGGGCTCCTGCAACCTAGAAAGCTAGTTCTGGCCTCAGGGTCTTTGCAGAAGCCTTTGCCTTTGCGTGGAAGCTCTTCCTCAGATCATCACAAGATCTTCCTCATCATTCAGGTCTCAGCTCAAAGCAGCTTCTAGGACAGGATTTCCCTGACTGGGACCCCATCCCAGCAGCTTCTCCCCGGCCCCCTTCTCCTCCTGTAGAGCATCACCCTATGCCATTTAGCACTTCCTGATATTTCCTTATATGTTCATTTTATTACTTGGTTCTTGCTCTTTTGCCTTTCGACACACAAAGAGAGTAGGAACTCTGTCCATCTTTGAAGCCTGTACCCCGTGGGCTTAGATTAGCCTTTGGGCAATAATGCCTCAGAGTAGACACTCATTAAAGTTGCTGGATCAACAAACTGTCATGACCCCTTTAATGGCTTTCTATTGCCTGTGGATAAAGAATAACTCTATTTCCCATCTGGGGTTGCTCAGTGGTTGAGCGTTGACCTATGAACCAGGAGGTCATGGTTCGATTCCCGGTCAGGGCACATGGCTGGGTTTCGGGCTCCATCCCAGTAGGGGGCATGCAGGAGGCAGCCGATCAATGATTCTCTCTCATCATTGATGTTTCTATCTCTATCTCCCTCTTCCTTCCTCTCTGAAATCAATAAAAATATATTATTTTTTGTTAAAAAAATAACTCTATTAACAGATGCCACAGGCCACTTCTACCTGCCATCTCCACAACAGTGAGTAACTGGAGCATTCTTTCCTGGGGGCCTTCACCAGGGAGCCGCCCCCAGGAGGCCCCTCCTGCCCCTGTGGCTGGAGAATTCCCACTCATCCTTCTGCTGAAACATCTCTTCCTTGGGAACCCTTCCCTGGGCCCAGCTAGGTTCATTCTGCTTCCCAACCCAACAGCACCAGTATTTCACACTTACCCTTTAACTGGTGATTTGTAACTACTTATAATATAAATAAAAATAAAAACTAAACTCTGTTTTCATGACTAGCCTATACACTCTATACCCGGAGAATAAATTTATTCTATTCATTCAACAAAAACATGATACTAAGTAGAATGCCTGACTATAAAACCAAAGTGTTCTTCGAACATGGGGAAAATACAAACTACATACTCTTCCCTGTGTGAAGAGGCTAAAAGCCTTCCTGGAACTTGCCTGCTCCAATCCCATGTCCCAGCAGGACTATGAGTCTCTCCTCTCACTGCCCCACCTCCCACTCTGCCCCCATCACACCTAGAGCAAACTCGGGGCACCCTCTGCCCATCTCCCTTCTCCCCCCTCCCTTCAGCAACAAAGGGCCTGGCCCTCCCTTGGGCTAGCTTATCCCTGCAGTGCGGTTAGAAAGGCCAAGCACAACATCTAGCCTGGTTCTTACACCCAGAAGGGAGTTCAGGTCAGTGTGGCATGAAGCCTCCAGACCTGGATTAAATACAGAGGTGACCAGACCCTAGGATTGGAGATTGTTTCACCTCACACTGTGAAGGCCATTAATAGGTCTAGGCCACCAAAGTGCAAAAACATAGGCCAAACTGCTGACACATGGGCTCATTTAATTTAGTGCCTAAAATCCAGCTACGCTTTTCAGGAGATTGTTCACATGGTGTTGCGTTATGTATTTGAAATGTATAAATATTGATGTGAGGTGTCTTATCTTCTATAATTGTCGTCAGGTTGGGGAAGGCTGGTTAGCCTCTGCAGATAAACAGCTGGGCTCCCTGGCTCCATCCTGCCCTACTGTGTGCCCTGACCCTGTTTGGAGACCCCTTGGGGTGCATAAGCACAGAAGCCTATGGGGTTGCTAGGCTGTTATAGGGGGCGAGAGTGGGTCTTCTTTCACCTGGAAACTAAAGGAAACACAACGGGTAAACAGCAGACTCCTTTAACCCAACTCCTCCAACAAAGGGCACCGTCATACAGGAACAAAAGGTCTTAGACCTTAGTTTTCAGGAGTCAGCAGGCAAAGATGGCCCCCAATGAAACTGAAATAATGGCCATCCATCCCAGGTACCTCTTCCTACTACCAGGCCTCTGCATGTCCATTTACAATTTTATGAGAACAAATAAAAAATACATATTTGACAAATGCTTAAAAATCCTATATAATAAAAGTGTAATATGCAAATTGACCCTAATGGCAGAACGCCCGGTCGCTATAATGCGCACTGACCACCAGGAGGCAGATGCTCAATGCAGGAGCTGCCCCCTGGTGGTCAGTTCGCTTCCACAGGGGGAGTGCC
>NW_005354291.1:5205854-5237706 GCF_000412655.1 Myotis brandtii | reverse complement strand
GACCCTTTCACAGGGGTCGCCTAAGACCATCGGAAAATACATATATAATTACATATTGTTTTTGTGATTAATCACTATGCTTTAATTATGTTCAATTTGTAACAATGAAAATACATCCTGCATATCAGATATTTACATTACGATTCATAACAGTAGCAAAATTACAGTTATGAAGTAGCAACGAAAATAATTTTATGGTTGGGGGTCACCACAACATGAGGAACTGTATTAAAGGGTCGCAGCATTAGGAAGGTTGAGAACCACTGCTCTAGTATATAATAAAAAGAAACAAAAGCCATGTCATATTATGGAATACTGAGCACTGGGCCCCTAGTATATAATAAAAAGAAACATTTTAAAAAAAAATATGCAATACCATAAAGGGATCTGAGTAAAAATACAATTTTAGTGAACAAAGTTTAATTTCATAAAGGAAATAATGGCCATCCATCCCAGGTACCTCTTCCTACTACCAGGCCTCTGCATGTCCATTTACAATTTTATGAGAACAAATAAAAAATACATATTCGACAAATGCTTAAAAATCCTATATAATAAAAGTGTAATATGCAAATTGACCCTAATGGCAGAACGCCCGGTCGCTATAATGCGCACTGACCACCAGGAGGCAGATGCTCAATGCAGGAGCTGCCCCCTGGTGGTCAGTTCGCTTCCACAGGGGGAGTGCCACTCAGCCAGAAGACGGTTCATGGCTGGCCAGCACAGTGGCGGTGGCAGGAGCCTCTCCCGCCTCCACGGCAGCACTAAGGATGTCCGACTGCCGGCTTAGGCCCAATCCCCCAGGGAGCAGGCCTAAGCTGGCAGGTGGACATCCCCCAAGGGGTCCCGGACTGTGAGAGGGTGCAGACCGGGCTGAGGGACCCCCTCCCAAGTCACTGTAGTACAGCAGTTCTCAACCTGTGGGTCGGATCCCTTTGGGGGTCAAATGACCCTTTCACAGGGGTTGCCTAAGACGATCGGAAAGCACATATTGAATATATAATTACATATTGTTTTTGTGATTAATCACTATGCTTTAATTATGTTCAATTTGTAACAATGAAAATACATCCTGCATATCAGATATTTACATTATGATTCATAACAGTAGCAAAATTACAGTTATGAAGTAGCAATGAAAATAATTTTATGGTTGGGGGTCACCACAACATGAGGAACTGTATTAAAGGGTCGCAGCATTAGGAAGGTTGAGAACCACTGCTCTAGTATATAATAAAAAGAAACAAAAGCCATGTCATATTATGGAATACTGAGCACTGGGCCCCTAGTATATAATAAAAAGAAACATTTTAAAAAAAAATATGCAATACCATAAAGGGATCTGAGTAAAAATACAATTTTAGTGAACAAAGTTTAATTTCATAAAGCTACTTTATGGAGCATGCTCCACACGCAACATTTTAAAAATGATTGTTGAGGTTTTCCCCCTACTTTTAGAGAAAATATTCTTTTTCTAGCCACAGTACCAAGTCAGCCTTGTAGAAAAACATAGACAAGTGGCAAGATGGCAGACTAAGTAATTGGTTAGTATTCCATGAATGTACTTACGCAGTGGTGGTCTGCATGTCATGCCAGCTTTTGCTGAAGTTCTGTTTTAATTCATTCATCAGGTTCATGCCGAGTTTTTGCTTTATCTCAACCAGATGCCTTTCTTTCGCTGATAATACTTGTCGTAATGTTGTAATTTCGTCTTCCAGCTACAAGTAGGAGGGAAGCATTGGGGAAAGATGTCAGACCAAGCTGAAACGTACACCTGCCCCAGGTGTGTGTGTGTGTGTGTGTGTGTGTGTGTGTGTGTGTGTGTGTGTGTGTTTTCTGCCTTTGGATTCAAACTGTGATGTTAGCTCTTCCTGGGCCTCGAGCCTGCTAGCCTTCAGACTGGAGGCACACCCTGTTCCCCTAGATCTGCAGCTTGCTGACTAGAGATCTTGGGACCTGTTGGCATCCACAGTCACATCAGCTAATTCCCTATAATAAATCTCTTTTCGTATACAGCAACATATAGATAGATAGATAGATAGATAGATAGATAGATAGATAGATAGAATTGGTTCTGTTTCTCTGGAGAACCCTGACTAATACAGAAGAATGTTGCAGTAAGACATTATTGATTATGAACACTTTAGTTGGTCACTAGCTAGTCTAGAAAGAATAAAGGTTTGGGAGGAAGGAACTGAGTCTGTACGTCTAAGAGACGGGAGCTTAAGGGCACTGTGTGTTCTTCCTGGGGGACCACACACCCAAGGAAGAGGGGAAACCAAGAGTGGATGGAGGGAGCCTGAAAATAGGTTCTGCCTGCTGGATAATGCTTTCTGGTATTTTTTCTAGTCCTATTAATACCCATTTTTCTTGAGTCATTTTATTGAGGGGACATTGGCAGTTTCTAATTGTTATATAACACAAATTTCTAGCACCAATGCCATCATTTCATCCTTTTCAAAAGCCACGTCACATTATGGAATACTGAGCATAAAATGCAGCTTAGTGAAATGAAAGTGGGAGTGGATGTTCGTAGCATAGAAATATTGAGCAAGTTTAGTTAAAAAGGGAGACAGAGGGAAAGAAACACCAAATAGATGTGCAGAGACCTCGGAGATGTCAGGAGCAACTGGTAATAAGATGAATGAGATCAAATCTCCGACACAAAATATTTTAATATATTGATAAGCTTATTAAAATGCATAATCTACTGCCAGTATTTACAACTATAAATATTCATTGGAGCTATAAAATAAAGTTAAAAGTCTTACTGCACACCTGCTACACACAAAGCACACACCAGATCAGAGGTGATATTGGCCTCACACTAAGAAGCTTTTATTTATTTTTAGGTTCTTTTTTTCCTTTTTATTGAATTTATTGGAGTGACACTGGTTAACAGAATTATACAGAATTCAGGTGCACAATTCCACAACACACCTGTACACTGTATTGTGTGTTCACCACCCCAAGTCAAGTCTCCATCCATCCCCATCTATTCCCCTATCCCCTCCTCCCACTTTGAAAAACACACGTATCACATGGCTACAGTCATAAAATAAAGGCTAAACTGTGTTAACAACAGATTCCTCTTTTAGAATGCAGACTTGATCTAAGATGTAGCCTTTTGGACAATACTGGCTTATTTTATGTCTCCCAGCACAAGGGCAGGTCTTCCTTGTGCCAGCACTTGGTAAGCACACAACAATAAGGCAGGATGCAATACCCCCTCATCTCTGAGAAACGCAGAAATAAGAGAGAGCAAGCACGGAGGCTAATGCATTCTGGGGGATGAAAACGGGCAACCTGGTAACTTGAACACAGTGACGGGAGTCTGGTGTTATTTTCAGAATTCAGGCTCAGAAAGTGTTAGGAGTGAGATGCACTGGAAGCCTATTAATGTGGCCGAATAAAACAGGGATTTCTGAAAACACCGCGGGTTATTTATATTCATGGGGTCTCCATTTAGAACCCAGGCTTTTCTTGATTATAAAAGTAACACATACTCACCGTTGAACATTTAGAAAATATAGAATGTGCAAAAAATGCATTGATAGAATCCCAGAACCCAGAAAAATCAAGTCATTTTCTAAAAGCTGGTCTATCACAGAGGTTGCATCTGAACTTAAACCTGGACTGTTATATGAAGGAGTTAAATTTTAGCATAGAATCAGTTAACTTACACTGGCCTACAGAACACAAACTTTGGACACCACCACTGACATGAACAGGTCGTGGACAGAATTCCAGGCCGTAAGGAAACGTGGAGCTGCTGCACGCTCAGTGAAGGCTGACTTTGGTCCGTGCACTCCGGAATGTGTGGCTGGGTTGAAGTCAACTGAGTGGTTCTGGATCAGTGACCACAGACAAACCCAGCCAAAGAAGCAGGCTCTTTGATTGGAGGTTCTGTGCTTACAAAAATAACTTCTGCTGTGCCAGAGGAATAAGCTGATTTTATGAAGTTATTTTAGGGTGTGTCTTGGGAAAGCACCTGAAAAATCTTCAATATGATTATGAACTGTCACGAACACACACTCTCAGGACCTCAGAGCTTGAGGAGTCTGCAGTGGACCAAGGGGGCTGAGGGTACGGTGGAGCTCGGAGCTCAGATCTCTGTCCCCAGCCTGCAGAAGAGGCCAGAGCCAGGGGTGAAAGCCTTGCTTCCCGATGGACCAGGAGCTTCCTGCCCTCGGAGCCAGGGATTCAGAATGGAGAGGGGATGCTGGCTTCACCCCTCTCGCCCTGCTGCTTATTGTACTCGGGAAGCCCCCTGTGTCCAGCCCTTTCCTTCTATAATGTAATCAACCGCTCCTTAGCCAAGTGTTCAAGGGTTAGAAGGTGCTGCAAACAAAATACTTGAACAGAGAGTTGCATTCACAATGAGCCAGGCATCCTCCTCGCCTCTAAGTCCAAATGCGCCAACAACTACCTGAGGTCTAATGAAGCCTACATCCAGCACAGCTTTCCTCTCTATCCCCAGAGCTTTATTCTTCTGCAAAAGAGCACAACTCAATAAATCCAGTTGCTCTATGATTAACTTTTTTGTGACAAAACTAAATTATTTCAAAGTGTTTGTTGAGCTACACTGTTGACCTAAAACAAGAACTGCTCTTCAAAAGCAGCTTGTACTTGCAGGGTCTTGAAGGAATTCCACCAGGTTTGTAAGTGGTTTATCATCCCCATGGTATTGTGATACTAAAAGAGTAGGAGATGCTAATTATCATTGTTGCTTAAGCAGCATAGCCATTCAATTTTGTGCTGTAACCAACAAATAATGGACAATTAGCATTACAAAATACCCCCCAAAATAAAACATCTTGCAATACATCATTTATCAAATTTTACTGAATGTCATATAACAATTGTAATATGGGACTTATATAAAAGTAATAGTAACTCTCAAGATCCAGAGATAGACATCGGAATAATAAGATTCCTAAACATACCTGAACTAATTCTGCCTTTAACTCTTCTCTCTCCTCGTCAGAGAGCATGCTAGAGAAGTCAGCACTGGCTACTGCGTCTTCATCTCTTCCTCGCAGGGGTTCAGTCTCCAACAGACCTTTAGGCAAGATTGATAGAACATAACGCAATGTTTAAAATGAATGAACAAATAAGACAAAACAAAAACAGATTCATAGAAACAGAGACCAAAAAGATGGTTGTCAGAGGGAAGGGGAGGAGAGTTGGTGAAAAAGGTGAAGGAAAATACAGTAAATAATATCGTGATAAGTTTGCGGATGTAATCACATGGATGAAACTTCGGAACAAGATTCTGAGTGAAAAAAAACAAATTGCAGAAGCACAGAGAGTACGGCTCCACTTATATGAAGTTGCAAAACTAAATAAAGTATTGTTTAAGGATAGATTTATGAAGGAAAGCAAGGCAATGATAAAGCATTCAGGACCATGGTTTGCTCTGAGGCAGCGGGGGCGGAGAGGGGGATGAGGAGGATGGGAGTGTGGGAACCTATAGGACATCTCTGTGGTGTTAATGGTAGTGGTCCATTTTTGGGACACTATGAATAAGTATTTTCTGTACTTTACAATGTATTTTGTAAATATTTTTTGTATACTTAGTATTATTATTCAATAAAACAATTAAAATATACATAGTTTGTTAAAAGTCAAAAGAAAAAGGTAAATAATTATCCTACAAAATCATTCTAGTTAAAGAGTAAAAATATGGCCCAATTTGCAAAGTTCTTCTGAAGCTGGCCTCACCCTCTCTCTCTTTTTTTAAATGACTACACTTATTTTTATTTATTTATTTATTTATTTATTTATCCTCACCTGAGGATATTGTTCCATTGATATATTAGACAGAATGGAAAGGAGGGGGAGAGACAGAGAGAGAAAAACATCTATGCGAGAGAGACACTTCGATTGGTTGCCTCTCACAGGAGCCCCCACCATGGCCAGGGGATCCAGTCTGCAACCAAGGTAAGTGCCCTTGACTGGAATTGAACCTGGGACCCTTCAGTCCTCAGGCTGGTGCTCTATCCACTGAGCTAAACCGGCTAGGGCTGGCTTCACTCTTAAGTCCACTGTACCCACATCTTTTTGTCTGAATCAATGGTGCACCATCAGCACTTTGTATTACTGCTGATAACCTAACACACATCAGTGAACACGGCATCTTGCTGACCCAAGTTCATCAGATCCTCGTCCCCTCTATGTACTCCAGAGGCCAGTTTCACTGCTCAGTAATGTTCTTTTTCATGAGAAATACCTGTTTATTGTAGAAGACAGGAAAATAAAATTATCCGTTTCTAATTAAAATCACTATTATTCTATTATTCACACCACTCCAAAATAATTATCCTTTTCGTCCATCCTTGCTGACATTTCTTCTGTGCATACATGCATATTTTCTTATGTATTTTATATGCATTTACTAGTACTGTTGTGAACTTGATTTATTTGTTCATTTGATAGGATATCATGAAAATCTTTTATGTTTAAAACCATGTATCAACATGCGTACATTCTCGTGTGTGAATGATAATTTATCCTGTTTATTGGGAAGCTGCAGGGAACGTCTCCTAGCCAAGTCATAAGGCAAATCCTTGATGATTTCGTATACATGGTATTACTGAGTCAAAGGGCACGGGACGGACCTTTTGAAACCCACTGCATTCATTCCCCAAAGAGGCTGTGCCAGTTTCATGCATACATCAGCAACCTACGAGAATATCTCTAGATTCTGTACAAAAATGTAAATAAGTCATTTAAAGGGGAAACACACTGTCATTTATTTCTGCGAGTAAATATTTGTTTACATGTGGCCAAAGTACTTTTAAAATATATTTTTATTGATTTCAGAGAGGAAGGGAGAGGGAGAGAGAGTTAGAAACATCAATGATGAGAGAGAATCATTGATTGGCCGCCTTCTGCATGCTCCTTACTGGGGATCGAGCCCACAACCCAGGCATGTGCCCTTGACCGAAATCAAACCTGGGACCCTTCAGTCCTCAGGCCGATGATCTATCCACTAAGCCAAACCAGCTAGGGTGGCCAATGTATTTTTAGACCGTTTTCTAGGATAAATGTCTAAATCAAGAATCAGCAACAATTCCAAGCACAGGTTTAAGAGCTGGGTCTGGAAGGTAAGCTACCCCCTGCACCTGGGGCTAGGAAGCAGTATGGTAGGACATTCTGGTCTTCTCCCCAACTCAGCCTGGCCCTGGGACTCAGGGATATTGCTCAAATTTAGCTGGAACACAAATTCTCCAAGTTTCCTTCTCTTGACAGTGTGAGAGGGCATGTGTCAGGAAAGGGAATAGACAATAGTTCCAGGTAGTTAGACTTTTCAAGACATCAAACATTTTTAGTATCTTCCTATATTCTAGGAAGAAAATTCAAAATCCAACTGAATTGCTAATACAGGAATTGGGAAAGTTCTAGAGAATTTAGGGAAGGGTAGACCCCCACACGCAGCAGGAAGCTTCTACTTTCCAGGGGGGAGACCCATAAACTTTATAAAGTGAGGTATTCCGCACCGGCCTTCAGCTCTGATCTGTCCTATGTCCCACTCCTCAAAGACGTCATGAATCTTTCAAAGTCTCACTGCCAGAAACCAGCCGTTCAGGAAATCTGCCTGGAGGCCAGGTTGCTAGTTACTTCACCTCTAATTAAATCAATTACCTTCTTCAGTCTCATCTTTGAAATTAAATGACAGTTCCCCGTCTTCTTTTTCGACTTCTGTATCTATTTCCCTGCTACAGCCTCTTCCAGTGGGTATTCTCTGAGTGACACAGTTCAGCACTGGGGGCCATGTGCACATAAACAGAATGAAATCAAGACCTGCTGTTTTCACCAGAATATGCTCTGCTCAGTGGGCTAGTGAAGCAGCAATCAAATCATGAGGTCAAAGGGTAATTCCAGAATCAAAGAGGAGTTGGTTAAAAAAGTGATTAACCAGTAAAACTAAATCAGAACCAGAGGGAAAAAAAAGCAAATGATAAGAGATACCAAGTGGTAGACGATAATGTGAGAAGGGCAGTAAAATGCATTTAAATTAACCTAGTTCCTATGAAAGTAGATATTAGAAGAGATTAAAAACATATTTTTAATAAAAAATAATAGGGAAAACTGTTCAGAAAGCACAATTTTTAGCAGGTACAGTACATTATGAGGCAACTTCATGAATCTGATTTTCTTTTCTGAACGCCCTCTTCTATAGCTCAGCTCTGGTCAAGTTCAAGAGCCCCGCCCTCTCCTCCAGCCCAGGGACCATATTGACTTCCTGCTGCTGTGGTTCTGAGGAGCTTCACCATCCCCTCTTGGTTTCCCTTAACTCTTCCCGTCTTCTAATAGTCCCTTCATTAAGCTCTCTTGAATCAGGCACCCCCTTTGAGAATGCCATCCATCTGTTTCTCTCCTGGGCCCTGACTGATACAGAAAGGCTGCCCCAATTTCCTTTTTGAGCTCTAGAAAAAAAATATCGTTCAGGCCAGCCCACACCAACCTGGAGCACAGCCAGTGCCTGCAAACCAGACAGGTGCTGGGTGGTTGCCAAAATCGGTCCTTGGTGTTTACTTCCCCAACTGACACTTCTGCAGTCAGTTAACCATACACGGGCTCCAGAACTCCCCACAGTACTTAGGGAGAATCCTGCCACCTTGGCAAGAGGTTGGTGCCCCCGTAGCAGACACTGGGGTTACGGGCCCTGGCGAGGTGGAGAAAATCTCCCACCAACGAGAGCCAAGTGAGGCTGAATCAGCTTGGAAGGGCTACTGGGCCCAAACTCAGCAGAGAAAGACAAGATCAAGAGGCATATCTGCAGAAGTGTCAGCATCAGAAGTTATCAGGCCCCAGCTGCTGGAAGAGCAATGGAGAACACGAGGCGCTACATGGGCCCTTCCTGCTTCCATGTACCTGACACCACCTTAGCCAGGGCAAGGGGAAGGGCGCTGACAAAGAAGAAATCTGAGCTAGGAGGCACTCTCACTGAGAAAATGGGTATTATTTAAAGGCTTTTTAAAATTTGGAATGGACTAGACCTATTTTTCTTCCCCACTTCGCAAAGCCTAAGGGCCCATACCCACATCAGGTACAGATTTTTTAAAAATGGAGCCCATGTATGTACACCATGATGTAGTGTAAATAAGTGTTGCCATCCCGCCATACGAGTAGTTTGCACTTAAAGACAGCCATTTTACTCTCATTTTCATGCAATAAAACATACAGACTTAACAAAGGTAACAGATATCCACAGGCCTGACTCCAGTGCAGGAACTGTGCCTCTCCATCGGCTAGGTGACATTTTTGTCACCTAGAGCACTTGTCAGATGCTACCATGCTCCTGCTTTCACTATACCTACAATCGGCCAGTGGTGACTCATTTAAGTCTCCCATTCGGTGCTAAATGACACAACAAACTGAACCAGATCCACCTGAGAAGTCACTGCAGCTGGTCCCAGCCTTGCTGATGAGGACCCTCACGCATGGGACCTGGCTCAGGGTCTGGCTCAGTCACATGTTGTTGGGCTCTCACTTAGGCCAGTCTGACTCCAAAGCGTATCTCCTTCTCTGTCTTACAACCACTGAAGAATAGTAAACAAAAGATGTTGGAAAGTACAAATCAAAAGGTGAGTTTTGGATCAGAGTGCCTCCTTTAGCTTTGAAACAAAATCTCCCATTAGTACCAACACACTTCTGATGCACCCCGTCAAGCACGCCAATGGATTCAGTGGTTCTCAACCTTCTGGCCCTTTAAATACAGTTCCTCATGTTGTGACCCAACCATAAAATTATTTTTGTTGCTACTTCATAACTGTAACTTTGCTACTGTTATGAATCGTAATGTAAATATCTGATAGGCAGGATGGTCTTAGGCGACCCCTGTGAAAGGGTCGTTCGACCGCCAAAGGGGTCGCGACCCACAGGTTGAGAACTGCTGGATTAGGTCATGGCTTCATGCATATGATTGAAACAGTACAGACAGCTGTGTGTTAAAATGATTATAAACTATGATTTCAGATGAGTGACCATATTTTGCATTGTTGAAAAATATATAAAAGTTACAGAATTTCTTTTTTGAAAAAAATATTTTTATTGATTTCAGAGAGGAAGGGAGAGGGAGAGATAGAAACATCAATGATGAGAAAGAATCACTGATGGGCTGCCTCCTGCACAGCCCACATTAGGGATCAAGCCTGCAAGCCGGGCATGTGCCCTGACCGGAATTGAACTGTGACCTACTGATTCATAGGTTGATGCTCAACCACTGAGCCATACCGGCTGGGCCAGAATTTCCTTTAAATAGCAAAATAAGCTTGCATGTAGGTGTATGAACCATATTAAGAAATTAACAAATAAATCCATCTCTATAACCAAGCAAAGGAATAAAAACATATATTTGCAAAAAGAATACAAAATTATCCCAGGACTTCATAAAAGAAACGATGCAATAAAGAAGCTTAAATAAAAATTCACCATGTTTTAAATAATAAATTTAAGACTGTAATATTTATTACTTAATTATACTTTCTTCATGACATTTGGTAAAAATAACTTCAGGCAAATATAAAATTTCAAAATATCTTTTATTCCTCATGGGAAAAACTATTGAGCTAATCTCATTAATGTTGGATTTACGATTATCTTTAAGCGCACAAAATTTTATACATGCTAATTCTAGGAGGATGGAAATTAAAGTTATAAAACAAATTTCTTTATTAGAATCCTTCTACACATTTCCTAAGCCTACCACAAAAATTAAATATTATTTCTATAGACCTCCATTATTGAACTGCTTTTCATTCACTTACCAATAACTTGTATTAAATATGTCTGTAGCCCTGGCATTTTAGCAAAGGCCTCAAGTGCTAAGAACAATACAGTGGGAGCTTACCATTCCTACATCCTCGAGCCAAGGCTTGAACCCTAGTGCATGACACACTGAAAGATTTGAAAAGGGGTTCTGCCAGGGCCTAGGGTCACCTACCGCTAGCCTTGAGAGTAGGGTAAAGAGTGAAATAGGAAGAGAGCAGCAGTGTAAGAAATTTGCATTCTCAGAAAGCAATAATTAAAGACAAATTGTAATCTCACCTCCCAGAGTTCACCACTATAAAACTTTCATGTACATCTCTCCAGTTCTTTTCCTATACACCCACACTTTTTTTCACTTTACACCTCTCAAATTAGAATACTTATTACAATCAATGGTGTCTTACAATTAATTGGCATACTTTTTCATTCTTAATGCTGTATAAAACAATGGGTATCTTAAAATCTTTGGCATCCTAGCTTTGAAAAATTTTATATATATATATATACCTAAGCAACTGGACGACCTGATGACCGGCTGGTAGCTATGATGCGCACTGACCACCAGGGAGCAGACGCTCAACACAGGAACTTCCCCCTGGTGGTCAGTGCGCTCCCATAGCGGGAACGCCGCTCAGCTAACCAGTGGGCGCCAGATGCCGAGGTCATGGCCCTGCGAGCCTCTCCCCTGGACACTCCCCCTGCATGCCTGAGCAGCGACGGTGGCAGGCACAGCGGGTCCCCTGGATGAGCCATTGGGCTCCAGGCTCAGGCTCCACCCCAGCCACTTGCTGCTTCGCGCACTATTGTGTGCTGTGCGGGATCAATGTGACAGCAGACTGGAGCCCAACGAGCTGGTGGGTAAGGCTGGGCTGCAGCAGCACAGAGGTCCACTGATCCCCGCAGGCCCAGCCAAGGGACCCCACTGGTGCACGAATCCATGCACTTGGTCTCTAGTATAGATATAAATATATTTTAAAATCTAATGTATAACATATATATTTAGATATACCCATAATATACACAAATAAGATCATACTGTTTTTTCAGACTTTATCTTCTCATCTTTTTTCATCTCATCTGAAACCAGACCATATCAAAGGTCTCCAATTGATCCCATAACATATTCTCCCCAGAAACACATTGGGCAGGTGGCATCAAGACAAAGGATTTCAGATTTTACCCAATTTGCGAGCTAACAAGTTAGCCTGCCCATAGTTTCATGGGTGCTGGCAGAAGACCCAAGACTCCTGGATCAGATACTCAGCATGAACATCACATTCAGGTTTTTTCCCTTGTCACCAAGTTCCATGGAGGAGTGACGTGGAGGGACCTAGATGGAACATGCTCACGCAGTGAGTTTCCATCACAACTGAAGAACCCAAGCTCAGGAATTGCTTTTCATAGACAGCAAGCAAACCTGCTGACCTCCATCCTGGAGGGAGAGATCATCTTTATTCTACTGGACTGTAGGCAACCTGACTTCTGCTCTAGAGATAGACACCATCTCTACCTTCCAAGGCTGTTTCCTACAAACATCCTTGAAAGGATAGTCCAGAAAAAAACAAGGTTGTCAGTATCTCTGCTTGCAAAATGGGCAGAAATTCAAGAGATCTATGAAGAATCATTTTGTAGAGGTGGTTTCTCATTTTGCAAATGAAGAAATGATGGCTCAAAGTGTTAAATAACTTACCCAACCTTACATGGTTGGTAATTGGTAGATTTAAGCATTGAACGAAAGTTTATCAGGTTACAGAGTTCATGTTTTTTCAACTCGACCACAATATCTCATGCTGAGATGGGACAGGGCTAAAATGTCTCTCTATCCCACCCAGAAAACCTTCAGCTCAGCAAGACTGAGGTTTACTGAAGGTCAAGGTCTGTAAGTTTAAAATCTGTAGCCTCCCCACTGTTGAGCATTGCAAAGAGTTCAGGGTAGGTCTACATCTCCTAAACTCTCTTAAATAGGAGTTGCTCAACTAATGTTTACTGAATTAGATCCCCAAGGATAGAAAATCAAACTGTGAAGTCTTCTTGATGCCCTTTTCCTTATCATTTTGTTATCTGTCATATTTGTCTACCCTTTTTAATTTTCATTGCCATGACAGTGATTTAGGTTTTATCACTACACACTCAACTACTGAAATCTTAGCTAAATTTTATTTCCTTGCTTGCAATCTCCCCACTACCCAGCCTACACAACACTCAAATCAATATTTTGAACATATTACTTTCATCATGTCAAAACTCAGTTCAAAACACATTCAGTGGATGGAGTCACTTCCAGCCTAAATTTGAAAATTTGTATGCTAGCATTCCAGTGATGGTTCCAGTTAGCCTGCCTATGATTTTCCCACCACACTTTGAAATCAGCCAGTCTCCCATATGCAGTGTCCCTCAGTCATGCTTCTATTCAACCTATGTTTTTATGCCTCTTCATCACTCTCAAAAGCCTCCACCACTTCCTCCTCAGTCTCCCTTCTAAGAATCCTACCAAGTTGCAAACAACACTAGAATAACAAGTAACATGCTGTGTGCCTTAAACTGATCTAAAGTGTTGACTTTTTTGCTTTCTATTCATATTACTATATATTACTATTAAATATTATGTACAGTATAAGTTACATTATGACTTGCATTATAAATTGCATTAACACACATAATACTATTACTATAATTATAGCTAAACAACTTTATGAAAAAAATATTTCGGACTCTGTCCTGTAGAAGTTTATTGTCCTTCTTAAAACATGAATACATGAGTCACCACTATTAATAGCCCTGTTTTCTAAAGCTTTGGTTTCATTTAATAATGTAGCTAAAAAAAGAAGTCGCATCTGTAATACTCAGCTTGAGTGTGCACTAATCAGGTGAATAAAGAAAGATTTTATGCTTTTTACTAAATATATTATCAGAAGATGCTTCTGAGGTTGTAGGAGGTTAGATTAAATTCTTATAATCCATTTTTCAGCTTAAAAAAATTCTGCTTAGGTGACAATTCAAATAGATGCCGAATAAAATTGACGCTAGTGTCTAAAGAAAAATTTGTGACTAGTCAAAACCAAATTTTGGCTAAAGATGGAAGTGACATACTATGAGATAGAAATCAACAATAGCCCTAGCTGGTTTGGCTCAGTTGATAGCGTTGGACTATGAACCAAAGAGTCCAGGCATCATTCAGGTCAAGGGCACATACCTCGGTTGCAGGCTCCTCCTTGGCCCAGGCCCTGGTTGGGGCTCATGCAGGAAGCAACCAATCGATGTGTTTCTTTCACATCAATATTTCTCTCTGTCTTTCCCTCTCTCTTCCACTTTCTCCAAAAATCAATGGAAAAAATATCCTCAGTTGAGGATTAAAAAAAAAAAAGAAATCAACAAATATATGGAAATATGCCCTTCCATTTCTCATTCACTCATATGTACAAGATGACTGTCTTCTTACTCCAAGAAGAAACCTAGCTTTGATGTAAAATTCTTAGGTAATTTGTGTATTGTTGAAGTAACCAATATTCACTAGAATACTAAAGATTGCAGAAAACAATGGTACCCAATAGTTAAATATGTACCATGCAGCCTTCAAGGGTGAGCAACATTCAAGGAGGTCAAACCAATTAGGGATTCACAAAAACCTAAATTATCATTTCTGTGACTAAGGTCTGACCAGAACTCCTATTCAGCTCCAGGAATAATAACCCCAGAGAGCCCGAAGAGCACCCAAGTACCCCAGGCTTCCCTGGTCTCATGCCCAACTCATGGCTTTAGGGTGCTCCTGAAGGCATTGAGAGCTGTAGGGATTAGGGTGATGAATGTATTGGACCTGCTTGCCTGAAGGGGACTGTGACACCGCCCAGGGCCATGGGAGTGGCTTGTTTCATGACATCATTTTATTGGGCTAACTACAAAAACTAGCATTGCATTAATACACAGCTTTGATTACTGTGTAAGACCAGTTGGCCATTCAGGCTGGCATCCTCTGGTAGGCTGCATACTGAAATGATATTGTATTCCAAGATATCACATATGAAGCTTAAATTCATATCATTTCCTGTGGTTTGTTTCACACTGCAATGATGAGCCTCTTAGTTGACAGTCTCTACTAACCAATCTTCAGGGAGACTGATTTGCCAAGTAGATCAAATAACTTATGGCAATTTCTGTGCTTTTTACAACCTCAAAATAAAACCTACTTGAGGGACTAAATGAACAGCAAAAGATGATTGGTAAGCATTAGGAAGACTGATTTTAGTTAACTGTTAATTCTGTAGAAAAATTTTAAAAAATTGTTTTATAAGTAGGTCAAGGGAACAAGTATAGGAAACACAGATTTCGGTTTTTTTAAATGAAAGCCAGAAATAGAGAAGCTTACGTTTCTTACAGATGATGTGGTAAATGTGCTCCTCCAGGAGTTGCTTCTGAACTTCACTCCAGTGGGACCAACTTCAATCACAACCAAAGAGTGAGCCACTCAGACCTGAGCTTTTATGCCTCTCATGAGGTCACATGACCTCACCCACACCAATGGCTTCTGCTGGTCATGAGCATGTCAGTGACTACCCTCAAAACCACGGAGGTTAATTTTCAATTAAAAGATGTAAAATACTTATCACAAATCTCCTCAGCTTCAAATGTAAGATTTAAGCATTTAGGATGTTCTTCCCATTTCAAATCACTATTTGTTACCCTTGAAAGGCACAGTTTGACACACTTACAAAACAGATGCAACTGCATAAAACAGCAACTCAGGCCACAATAACCCCAAACAAAGACATAACAACACAGCAGCCACACATTCAAATAAAGAACACCAAACAAATAGTTATAGAAAACCAAAAATAGCTAATGTTCCTGATGCATAGACTCTGGGAACTTCCTTTTCTGTGTAAACACCTACATCGCATGAGAAAAATAAAACTATTACAGGAATGTGTATAGACAAACCATCCATAGGTTGACCATTTTAACCTTTATGTCATCCTTTTTTTCTGCATCTCCACCCTCATTTTACTCCCGCCCCTCCCCAACACACACACACATATACTCAAATTTACCTCTTCTGGTACTTGGGAAAGGAAGACAAATATGACAAAAGATAAATCTCAGGATTTAACACCCAGACTTAGATTTCTGCCTTCAGCAAGACTGGAGACAGTCTCACTAGTATCAGTAAGAAAACTCCAGGGTAATAAATTACTCTAAATTCAAATTCATTAAGAAAAAGTAACACTCATTTAAAGAAAAGGAAATCCCTCCTGTTTCTCCTACTCCTCCCATTCTCCTCCTTCTTATACCATTAGACTTGAGAGCTGGATTTTCCATTCATTTGCTTGGTGAGTTGTCCCGAGATACCCCGGAGACAGACAGATCTGTGTCTGCGGTCAGCTTCATTGGACAGGCTACATTCCCATTCTCAGTCATGCTCACTGGGCTTTATAAAGTGCTGGGCCATCCTTTAGGGCGAGTTCAGGAAAAGAGTAAAACCATTCCTGTTGCAATGGAAGACATCTACTATGGACATGAAGCAGGAACAAATATAACTCCCCCCTCCGAGGCATATTTGAAGAGTGGGGTAGATAGTACGAGGGACCTCTTCAGACAGGTCTGAACTTGTTAAAGTTCTCTAGCCCTGACACAACGCCAAGGCTATGGTTAGGATAACGCCATGATGGCCACATGGAAAGCCTGGGAACATGACCTTTGGTACTGCAGCCAGACTCAGAGGCCTGATCATTCAAAAAGCATTGTCATAGGTAAAAACAGTCTTCCCTTTAAGCAGTCAGCTCAGTAACATTCCCATTTCTCCAGTTTTACTTATCAAATCTCTAGCATTTCAAATAACTGTTATTGACAATCTCCAAGAAAATCTGTTTTTCTCTTGAAATCTGGGTAGAAAAAAATAAATGCTAACAGAGATGAAAATATGTGTTTCTGAATCATTCAAAAATAAAATATGCAAGAATTAGAGAAGTTTAAAGTCAGTCATACACAAGACAATGAAATAGCCAAATAAAATATGAAAAGACAACCTTACCAGTAACAAAGAAAATGCAAATTAAAATCGCAGATATATACCATTTTTTCATCCAAGAGATTAGCAACAAAAATGCAAAAGTTGAATAACAACCTATGCGGGCACTGTCGAGGAGAAATAGGTTCTCTAACATATCACTGGCTTCTGGGCTATGACAGCTGCTTGAAAGGCTTTTGAGAATCAATCTTATAGAAGAAAAAAGACGATCTAAGAAGATAGGTTTTAGATATTTACTGCAGTATTGTTGACAACGGTAGCCAACTATAAAAACCTGGATGCCCCTGGCCAGCGTGGTTTAGTGGTTGAGCATCAATTTATGGACCAGGAGGTTCGATTCCCCAGTCAGGACACATGCCGGGTTGTGGGCTCGATCCCCAGTGGGGAGTGTGCAGGAGGTGAGACACATGCCGGGTTGTGGGCTCGATCCCCAGTGGGGAATGTGCAGGAGGTGGCCAGTCAATGATTTTCTCCCATCATTGATGTTTCTCTCTCTCTCCCTCCCTCTCTGAAATCAATAAAAACATATTTTTTTTAAATAAAAACAAACAAACAAAAAAACCTGGATGCCCATTTCTCTGAAATCAATAAAAACATATTTTTTAAAATAAAAACAAAAAAACACACCTGGATGCCCATAAGTAGGGGAACAAATGAAACAAGTACAGTGCACCCACTGTGCTATTTTTGAGTTATTAGAAATAATGACCAGAAGGAATGTTCATTGTATATTGTCAAATGTGAAAAGCAAGTTGCTGAGTAGTGTTTGCATGATCAATGTAGAGAGAGGAATAAAAACTGCTGGGAAAGGCAGTCTCGTGCATGCAGCCTTTGGACCCCCACTTCACCAAATAAGGATGGGCCTTGGGCCTGTAACACATCTTACCAGAGATACAGAGTCCATTGAGCCTGTGCCTTGTGAGGGAGTATCTCCAGATATCAGGCTCAGTATGTGCTCCTTTGTACTGCTTCAGCATGGGTGTCAATGGCCCTCAGGCACACCCCCACCTTTCAGTATCTCAGACTCCATCGAGGAGGGGTAAGGGCTGGAGTCCTTCCCCCCATTGTTGATGGTGGTAGAAAGGAGAGGGGTATCCATAAGCCAACTGCCCAGTCTGCAGCTAGGGAAGAAGGGGGGTGTCCTGCTAGCCATGAGGGACTGATGCCCATTATTGAACCTGATCTTGTTCTGTTTCTTTGTAAGTAAAGGGTTGTTCTATCCACTGCTCGACTGTCTTTTCCTTGGCAACTCCAATACCAACACACAGCAGTGTTTGGATTCCTCCCCTGGGACTGATACACAGTGTTCGGCTCTCTTGGGATTAAAACCAGTACACAATACTCTGCTTCACAAAAATACCTTATATGTGAACAGGAATCCCCAGGTGTTTGTATGAGCACTGAGAAAGGTGAGAAAAGATACATACCAAATTGTTAATGCCGGTCACTGCCAAAGGGTGAGATTGGATAAAGAAAAGATTAACTCTCTTTTACATACCTCTGCAATACTTGGCTGGTTACAACAAGCATGTGCAAAGGACTGGATCTTTGTGTCTCCCCAGATACATATGTTGAAATCATAATCCTCAATGTGATGCTATTAGGAGGTGGGGTCTTCAGGAGGTGACTAGGTCATGAGGGTGTAGCCCTCATGAATGGGATTAGTGCCCTTATAAGAGGCTCCAAAGAGCTCTCTCATCCCTTTTACCAGGTGAGGACATAGCAAAAATATGCCATCCATGAACCTGTAACCAGAAGTCACCAGCGGTAGCTGAAGTGCCCCACACTTGCAGACCCACAGCCTTAGCTCACTCTGGAGATAAATGACTACTGAAGCACATTTAACAATTAGGTCATGTTGAATTATTGAGAAACCATGTACATCTTTTGGCTCTATTTTCTGAAAACATTTCTGGTACTTTGGATGGAAAGTTTTTCAGAGAAATATATATTTAAATCTGTGGCTAGTCAATTTTCAACACATTTTAAACAAATGACTGAAATTTAGAACTGTTTTTTAAAAAAACAGAAGATCAAACTACCATAAGAATTTATTAATGGAATTTCTGGCAGGCTACACTTCCTGCATCAACACAGGAAGGGGCCCAAGTTCTCCTTTAAAATCCTTCCTAGTTGGCAAACAAAACTAAAAAATGAAAGCCTGCAAATGAGATGATGGGAAGAAGGGTTTTAATAATAATCACTGGCTTTAAAAATGTATGTTCCTTTTAAAGAGGTGTCAGAAGTTTAATGTGGACAAGCAACATTAGAACAGGGCAATGACTGCTGGCTCTCTCATGTGTCCCAGGGCACCCAGCCCAGGCAGTTGGGTGATGACCCGCCCACTGAGGTGACGTTACCTAACAATGGAACAGTGTGGAAATGCAATGAAAGTTGAGCTTTAAAAAATGCCCTATGACTCCAAAGTGTTTTTATGCATGAAGTCATTGGAAAAATTTTATCCACATCTGATTTCCAATATTTTGTGATGTAAGTACTCAATTCTATTTAAGGCAAGATACACTTAAATATCTCCTTTTTCCTTTACAGTTTCGTTTGACTTGAAATAATACTTTATAGACAGAATTTAACAAGTGACCTTTTTCTTGGTGTCATGCAAATATCAGCAATAATTTAGTAAATTATACGAACCTATCAAAAATTTTAGGCTGTATTATTGGTAAAAATTAAAATCCACAAAATCTAGCCTTAGATCCTATAATCCGTAATGCAATAAACTAGTTGAGTAGTTAGACTTGCTTATTTAAATGAAAAAAAAATTAACTTTCCTTTTAGAATCAAGGAAAAGTTCTCTTTCACCAGAATTGGATTGAGTTCCACAGCAGTGTCTAGCATCTATGGGCTCTTTATCTCCTTCGGTGCCAGATGAGCCAGTAATGTTAGTACGTTAACAGTATTCAACACATTCTTTTTCCTAAGGATGAAGGAAAATCAGCCTTGTCCCTCTTTGCTATGACTATTTAGCCAGATGGGTTTCTCAGCCTGGGCACTACTGGCATTTGGGGAGGGGGAGTCTTTGTTGTGTCCTGCGTATCGTGGGATGTTTAGGAGGACATATGGCCTCTAACAGCCAGATACCAGTAGCACCCTTCCCTCCAGGTGTGACTATTAAAAATGTCTCCAGACATTGTCCAATGTCCCCTGTAGAACAAACGACACCCAGTTGAGACCCAGTGGGGAAGCTCTGCTCCCAGAGACAGCTCCACACCCACAATTATGGCTCTGTGCACGCGCTGACTGTGTCCACAATGTGTCAGGCACTAGGCCAGGAGTTTTGTGCACATTAATTCACATGGGTAGGTATCACTACCGCTAATTTATAGATGAGAAAGTTGATGTTCAGAGAGAGAGCGTGGTCAAGCTGGGTCCCCTGCTTTGTCTATATTCAGGTGGCATGCTTCAGTGTGTCCCTGGACCTCCCCGTTTGGAATCTAGCCATGTGTTTGTAAACACATACCCCTTCCCCGTGCATCCATGCACGTGTGTGCAAGGATAGGACTGGAGCAGCCACTGCAAGTGAACAGAGGTGGAAAGTAAGAGGGGAACTTCCCAATGTTTCCATCTCCAGTGAAGCAGTGAAACATCACTTAACCCTGCCACTGTCGGTTTAAATACTCCGCAAGACACTGGGAATACAGTACGCACAGGAGACTCAAACTGCCTTACAGGGTTTAAAGCACTGCAGAGGCCTCCCAGTGGCTGAGCTGCTCCTGCCCTAATCAGGACCCCCTGGAAATGAACCACAGATTTTCTATTCTACCCCTGAAGGCAGACAGACCTTGGGCCCCTTCTCTTCTCAGAGAGCCAAACAGAGTTCAAGATCACACTCACATTAGGCAGAAAGCCAGGGTCTTGGCTTGAGGCCCAGGGTATAATCCTAGTTGCTGGCAGGGCTTTGACAGTGGTGACCTTCTCGGACCCCAGCCTCTGCTTCTTTCATTGGAGCTTCAGGCTCACTCAGAGGTCCCCAGGCTAACTGATCGCCATGACCAGAGGCGTTCTCCCAGCCTACACCTGTGAGCTCCAGAAGTGAGCTGCTGTTAACCACACTCTGTTGGGACATCTCCTACCTCCTCCTTTTATTTTCCTTCTGTTGGAGTCACCAGTGACTCTGCTGTTTCGGGTAGTGGATACCCACGTGCCTCTTTTAGACTCTTCGAAAACAGCTGATGCAACCCCTCACCTCTGAGGTGCAGCTTCAATTCCCTATGGAATCGTCCACTTCTAATATGAACACTTCACTTGCTTATAGTTCCTGCCTCTCATCTGAATCCTCAGCACTAAACGGAAAGGACAAGCAAGCAACTTGGCACACAGTTCTAATCTTTTGGGGTACACCTCATCTGAGACGCACTCTTGTTTCTGAAATGTGGCCTAACTTCCAAGAAATATTAAATTATATGTTATTTTAGAAATAGCAAGTTTTCATACTTGATTAGCACTTTAATTATATTCTAAATTATAATGGAAAATAGACTTTACTTAAAAAAAAATTCCTGTCAACTATTCTGCCTCTTAAGAATTCTGAACCTCACACTTACACTCCAAATAGTCTTTACTTCGGGGCCAGGCAGGGAGTAAGAGGGGAGTGTCTCCTGCTTTGGAGGACAAACATTTCTCTAAAATTCTCCCTGGTAGAAAAAGAACTCAAAATGGACATGAAAATGAGCTGTGGGAAAACTATGAAAGTTACATTTCTGAGCTTGTGAACTTGATTCAACCCAATCTAGACTGAATGGGGTTGATTGGTGAACATGTGTGGTTTAGAACTATTTAATCAGAGATTATGAAGGGAACAGATAAAAAACTAAAATGATTCCAGGGTTTGGAAGGCCAAAGTGGTAACATTAAAAAAAAACAAAAACACAACAGATTTATTCTGGAAAAGGCCATCTCTAGAGATTTCACACCAGGAGGGAGGGTGTGTTACAAGGAAAAGGGCACAGCCCTTCTCCCAGCGAGCAGTAAGCGGGACGAAACGTTTCAGCAAGCATGATTTTGAGTCTGTTTTAGGAAATATTTTTCAGATGATAAATTTAATGTAGCTCCTCATGGTCTAGAAAAGGTTGGGAACATCTTTTCTGGAGATCCCCAGTGGGAGAGTCACCACATGATTATTCTGATTAAAAGCACAGACTTGGCCAGATAGCTCAGGAGTAGTTTTAAGGTTGCTGTATTTTGTTTTCCTGGTCATTTAGAAATGTGACTACACCTTTGAGATGAATTGCAATGCCGGGTCTGCCGCTAACTGGGTGAGTGGCCCTGAGCAGGATTCTCATTCATTCTCACCTCTGTGCCTCCTACATAAAGCAAGGGGGACAGCATGTCATACCTAGACATCTGTTTAGATTCCATGTGATGAGGGAGGTGGTGAGTTTTAGAATAAAATCTGATATCAAATATGTACACGAATATGAGGGGAAAAGGAAAGTTCTATTTTCATGGAAATCTACTGTACAATTTAAGTGGAATCAGATGAACACCAAAGACATATTATAGATAAATAATCATTTATTTCAAGTTATTTACTATCATGTACTTTACATAAACTAACAGAAAAATAACTATATAATTTGTAGTACATTTCTTAAAAATAATTTGGTGGTTGTTGGTCGTGCATTGAGACAGAGCCTAGTTGGTAATTATTTACATTTCCTGTATTTGTAGGACAACATACCAAAACTTGTTTATACCTTAAAACTGTAATTAAGCTCTGAAATGCCTGAAACAATAATTAAAACTTTGGAACTGCCCCAGATGTTTCTGGGCTAATCTAGGTTCATGTTTGATCTCATTATTATCTCTGTGACAGTCACAAGGATTAAGGATATGAGATGAAGATTTAAAATAGAATATAGAAAGTCTTAAAAGCAACCACAACTTTGGAAGCTATGGATAGCTTATCTTTCCTTGTTTTCCTGAGCTTTTGATGATTCATGGAGCCAAATTTAAGAGCATCATTCCAGGCCAGCTGAGCTGGAATCTTTGAGGTCAACCTTGCACATCTGTGTTTTTTTAAACCCCACAGGTGACACTGATGGGCAGCTAATGTTGAAAACCACTCATTTTAAATAATAGAATATGATGTAAGTGGTACCATGTCAAACTCCAAAAGAAAAGAGATTTCCTTTATGCTAAGCGAAATAAGCCAGTCAGAGAAAGATAAATATCACATGATCTCACTCATTTGTGGAATTATAATGAACAACATAAACTGATGAACAAAAATAGATCCAGAGCCAGAGAAGCATCGAACAGACCGTCAAACCTCAGAGGGAAGGCAGGGGAGGGTGAGAGGGTGGAGGTAAGAGATCAACCAAAGGACTTGTATACATGCATATAAGCATAACCAATGGACACAGACACTAGGGGTTGAGGGCATGTGCTGGGGGGTGAGGGTGGCTGGGGAGAGGTCAATGGGGGAAAAGGAGTCATACTATATGTAATACTTTAAAAAATAACAAATTAAAAAAATTATTTCTCCCAATGTCCAACGTTAAATGTATGGTTGCTGAAGCCAGACTGTTGAGTTTGGATTCTTCTTCATCCACTTAAATAGTTATGGGTTATGTCACTGTCAAAAGTTCTGGTTTAAAACATTAAAGGATCCAAAGATGCACGTGTTGACTAGAGCGCCACAAGATGACAATACTGTTTGTCTGGCATTATCAGGGAATTCCACACAAGTGTCTGTCCCATAGACCTGAAGTTTACTTAAATTATTTAAAAATTATGCATTTTATACAAAATCTTTCTCTTGTTGAAGGGTGATACAGAATGCAGGGCATAATTATCCTCAAAGAACTGAGTATCCTCAATGAACCCAGCTAACTACAAATCAAGAAAGAATGTATTTGAATGCTTTATTTGTGGTCTAAACCATGCACCATTAGCACAAATAAAGTTTAATTCCAATAACAAATCCTAAAGGTCTTCCTAGAGATGTTGTTTGATTTTGGACTTATAAAATAAAAGAGATTTTCGACAGGTAGAGATGGGGAGGGAGATCTCGTAGGGAAGAGCATTGGCAGAGCATCAGAACCAAGAAAGTTCAGGTATGGTCAAAGGATGGAGAGTTGCTCGATTATCTGGGCTTAGGCTTTTGGGGGATGGCCTTGACTTGGAAAGGAGTTGGGAAGGAGAAAGGAGGCAGTAGAGAAGCACAGAAGGTTTTTGAGCCGAGGAATCATAGGCTAAGAGATGTTCTTGGAAGAAAACACTACTTTCCTGATGCTTTAATGTATTTAACTGCACTGATGACTCCAGGGGCTTTAAACAGCTTTAAACAAATGCTGAGAAGGGAGAGTTGGTGTTTCTTCCAGATCTTTCCCTGCTGTCAACTGCCATTCCTAATTCATGGTAAACTAGAAGTTGCCAAGGGAAACTAACAAGTCACACTTAATCCTATAACTGAGTAAATAAGCTTGAAATCCGAGGTGGTCCCAGTCAGCTCTTAGGGACTCAAAGGCACGGGCCTTGTATTAGCTGTTTGCTTCGTGCTATTTTGTTTACTTTTCAGAAAACTGTTTCACAGAATTCTCTAACTCATGACAATTGATCTATAAATTGAACTGTCCCTGTTATCCTCCCGGAAAACAGAAGCCCTTTGGGTTGTGAGCTCCTGGAAGGCCTGGCCCAGCCTTTACCCCTCAGCCCCCAGCTCACTCTGGAAGGCTTGGGGAAGAGCTGCTGCAGGGCGAACTCTAAGCTCTGCACTTGCCGATGCTGATGCTGGCCGGGGAGAGGGGGACGTGCGTGCGCAGAGTCTCCCCTCAAGCGGTCTATGTTCTTCATGAATATGTGTTTTGCATCTGCATGTCTTCCATGTGCATATACGTTTCCTATTTTAATATACATAGGCTTTTCATACACATAGGAGCCGTTTCGCATCCTTCCTCAGCACTCCACCGCGGTGTGTGCCACCTGAAACCATGTCATCAAACAGAAAACTCCACGCACAGGAAGTCACTGGAAAATGGCTTGGGGATTTGTCAGCGCTCCTTCAGCCCACAGGTTCTCAGCTCCTTTTCTCTCACTGCGCTCCTGGGGGCTGCCGTGGCACCTTCAGAAACAGTGACTCAGTGTAGCGGTGACCGTCAGTAGAGAGGACAGACATGCCCCCCACTCCACCTCACCAGGAAAGTAATCAGACAGAACAGGGAAAAGGAGGGGAGGAGGAAAATGGAAAAGGGCGATATAAACACAGCAGTGGAATAAAATGCCCTGAATCCTTCTGCCATAGTCCTCCCAGTACACTGAGAAGCACAGTATAGTAGAGAGGACGGCCTTTGGTGTGAGATGGGCCTGAGTCTAGTCCTAGCAACACAATGGCTAGCTGAATACTCCTGGCCATCTCATGGAACTTCTCTAAGTTTCACTTTTCCTCTTCTGTAAAATAGAAAAAAAGTCACAGTAACTATCGCACACAGTTGTTTGGAGGATTAAGTGAGATTAAATTACATACACTGTTGGGTCCCATGTCTAACACAGGAATAATGAATAGATGGCGGCAGTGATTGCTGTAAACAACCAGCCAGGCAGAGCTGAACTGCACCGTCAGTGCCCTTATAATTAAATGCTTCCCACGGAGGGCATGGATGCTAATCAAGCCTTTCAAGAAACCCGGTGGGACACTTGGTACAGGCCCCGCTCCCACTGGAGTGGCCACGCGTGGGCCTGGCTTCATCGTAAGGGGTGTGTGGGAGTCAAGGCAGAGCATGAGGGAGGCAGTCCTGCGGGAGTGCAAGGGGAGGGGCAGATGCAGGCCCACCACCATAGCAGATGGCGGCAAAGTGTTTGCAACCACAACTAATATGCTCTTTTCTCTCTAGGCTCTTCATTAACACTCAGAAAAGTGGACTCAGCCAACTAACAAAGTGGGGGGAAATCGATGCTTATTTCCTTAGCAATGAAGCTGGGCAGTCATATATAGGCCTAGAGCTGAACGGCTGGTGTCCTGAGTGCTAGCCAGGTTGACCAGGCAAAGAAGACTTTCCACTTGGAATCAAAGCCATCCTCCGCTCCGCCCGGTAGTCTCATACACTGAAGGCCCAGGGGACCCGTGATAGCTGGACATAGTTTTCTCCCCCAACAGCATCTCTACAGAAGTCAGCAGGAAAACGGGTGGCTAGGTAGTAGCTATGTCGGGTCCTTCGTTGATAATTTTAAATCTTTTATGATTTCACTTCAATTCTGCCTTTAGAATTGCAGGTTCCACATGCCATTATACCGTGTATATATTGGTTCTTTTTTCATTTTTCTTAAACTTACCTTGTTTAAAAAAATAATAGCTCATCATGACAAGGTATGTTGCTGTCCAACAGAGCAAGGGAGCAAAAACAGGTATCTGAAGGCCGCTGAGGACTGTGAGATGCCCCACAGTTGTTCATTGCCTCCTTTGATAGGGAGAGAGACACACTCAGAGTACGTTTGGTCTGATACTCAGAACATCTGAACCCTATTTCTCTATTTTGACAAACAACATGTGAGAATAGCCAACCAAATGGAAAACACCGCTATTCTCCGCATCTATTATGCTGCAACAGTGATACTTAGTAGTGGGTAGGCTCCTCTACACCCTTTCATTTAGAAGGAAGAATACCATTCACCCAATTTTGAATACATCGTTATCCTTTTTCCTGTCGAAATTAAGGAAAAAGAATTAAATCCATTATTTTCATGGAACCTGGAAAAGAACATTTGGTCTCTCTCTTCTTCATTGAGAAGAGAAGCATGGAAAAGCTGCTGTCTGTGCTCAGGGAAACACAGCCAGCGCGTGGACAATGGGCGAGAAGCAAGTGTCCAAGGACAAGCTGTTCCTCTGTGAAACCGTCCACTAGGAAAGAAGGCCAGGATGATTATTGAAATAAAGAGACGGAGAAAATACCATGTGAACAAAATAACCCAACACATACACACACACCAAAAGCAAAATAAAACCCCAAGGTCAGCGAGGACTTATTCCCTTTAAAAGAAAATGTTAGTTACATTTTAGAAGACAGCTGAATTAAAATTCCACATAACATCATATGCTGTAAATAAGTCACCATAGTCAAACATAGAGTAGAGACAAAAAAAAGGGGGATATTGCATCATATTTCCTTGGTAGAGCAAAAGAAAATGTATTGAGTATTCTTTAAAATGCTAAGGCATGCTGATGTAATGATGATGGCTCTTCGTCCCACTGGTTTCCTGTCATCAGTTTGGTTGTTGCAGTGACTCCCAGGCCACCTATTTTCGTGCAGTTTTCAGAGAGAACGACCTAGGTCTTAATTCTGAAAATGGAGCCCCAGAGGCTGTAGTCTGCTTCATTTGGGACTGGTCACAAGTTAGGTGTCTTATTTTTTGACAATCCTACAAACCAAGAAAAGCATATTAATTCTTGCCAGTCACAGAGTCACAGCGGATAGTTTAGTAATATTATGGCCACTATAGCTCATAGAAACGCCTTCCAATCTGGCACTTTCAGTTACTTTGAGGCTCACTGTTTTCAGCTACAGAAAGAAATGGCAAATGCCTTAAGAGCAGAAAGCTCTACCTATACTTCCTTTCCATCCTAACTCCCAATACTGTAATGTTGGCGGAGAATTCTAGCAAGGGGAGGAAAATGGAAAGGTGGGTCTTAGGAGGACCTATACTTTGACTTCCCCCATCTCAGCACCCCCTTTCTGTCAGGTGTCTTGTCAACTGGAAGCTATTGTCACTATTGCTTTTACTGTACATTCTTCTTTCTGTGCTGCTTATTAAATACCTTGAGGGGGAAAGTCTCAATTTATGTCAAATACTCATGTGGTAAGGAAATAAAATTAAGCTCCGATAATATCAGATTTGGAACTACTTCAGAGTCAGAAGGAAGTAGCAACGGGGTTGGTGAAAAGTCTTATGGAAAAATACCAAGAAGAGAGAGGTTGCCAGTCCTCCTCCTCTGCTCTTTCCCATGTGATGAACGAGCTTTTGACAACACCACATCAAAGGCACCGATGTTAATCACTAGGGGGGAAAGTTAGATTAAATAATAAAGTTAATGGCAGGCTATGACAGCCTTTCTCTCCTAATGAGTATTTTAAAAAATGCTTTTTAATACACATATTAAATTAGGTTTACTACAAAGGATGCCATAGGCAGAGTCCATTTTCATCTTCTTTTTGAAATTCTTTGTACCCAAATCCAGTTAGATATAACATACATCATTTTCCTTTGTGGTCAAACCCTAAGTCATGTTTTCGAATACTTTCACTTTATGAGCCTACATATCAGCCACCTCTGTGCTTCTGGCCCACACAAATCCTGAATTGGAATGAAATGTACCACTGATCTTAAGAATTAATTTAGCAGTTTGCCCAACTGAGGTACTTATTATAAAAGAATGTACTTCATTGTTCTTTAGTTTGCTATGGAAATTCTTTTTTTCCAACATGAGTATATGATTTTCAAGTCGACGTGGGAAAGATAATCCAAGAATGCTTAGGGCAGAGGTGAAATCAACTGAGATGCCTTCTATTTATACCAAGATGACCAGACTACTCATGACAGTCCCAACTGTTGGGAAAAACTCATTATCTAAGGTATCAACCAGAGAGTAAAAAAGTATTTGCCCTCAGCTTAAGCTAACGCTCTAAAAGTATCACAGTGCTTTGCCTACGACTTGAAACTGCCTTAAGGAAGCTGCTGTCAGGATGTCTTCCACATGAGCTGGCCTTATCGTCATGGACTAAAGAACAGAAAACATGCCTAGGTCTGGGTTTGACCTCTCTGAGTAACTAACTACCTTGCCAGCCCAGTGGAAATCTTCTGACCATGGAATGCCATGCATGCAGTTTTGATAGGAGTCCTTTGATGTGATATTTTTTTCAAACTGCAGATCACTACCCATTGAATGAGTCAGTAAGTCAACTTAATGGGCTCTGACCAGCATTTTTTTTTAATGAAACAAAATAAAGAAGACTAGAATAGAGTAGAAATTATTAGAAATGCACATAGTAAGGGCAAGCAATGTTTCATGAATTTTGGTGTCAGCTATAGTCATTATTTCATATATACAAATGGGATGAGGCCACTTTTAGCTATACTCAGAACACAGCTGTGGGAGGAAGAACCAACAGCACATGAAGACAGATCCACTGAGGAATGCAAACGTGCCTTTCCACTGGATAACAAGGTGATGATGCAGCTGTTTAAACAGAGGAGAGAGGTACAGTTTCCACTGGGGTCGTTGGTTTTCCCAGCTACGGCAGCTTGTTCCAAAACCTAACCAGCTGTGAAGGCCTTGGTGAAATGAGCAATATGCTTGGATAACTGTGGGACAGCTTATTCAATAGGTGATGCCATAGAACCTGGACACTTTCTCACGAGAAACCTCCAAAACGAATCTCCAATAATTATTCTTAAATGTGAAGTGTTCCCCTTCCTCCCCCCTCGAACCCCCAGCTAAAACCCTTTGTTCTTCAACACCATTAAAAACATAAGGAGGTATAAAAACAAAAGTGCATTTGACAGTTTCTGGAGTTAAGATAACACAAGACTTTGCTTATTTTTTGGCAATGTGTGTGTGCACATGTACATACATGATTATATATACATGTGCCTTTCCACTGGATAACAAGGTGATGATGCAGCTGTTTAAACAGAGAAGAGAGGTACAGTTTCCACTGGTTTTCCCAGCTACAGCAGCTTGTTCCGAAACCTAACCAGCTGTGAAGGCCTTGGTGAAATGAGCAATATGCTTGGATAACTGTGGGACAGCTTATTCAATAGGTGATGCCATAGAACCTGGACACTTTCTCACGAGAAACCTCCAAAACCAATCTCCAATAATTATTCTTAAATGTGAAGTGTTCCCCTTCCTCCCCCCTCGAACCCCCAGCTAAAACCCTTTGTTCTTCAACACCATTAAAAACATAAGGAGGTATAAAAACAAAAGTGCATTTGACAGTTTCTGGAGTTAAGATAACACAAGACTTGGCTTATTTTTTGGCAATGTGTGCACATGTACATACATGATTATATATACACATGCTTTTTGGCCACTGTTTGATAAAAATGGCATATTTATATACTCCTCTGTATTTGCTGCTCTTAATTCAGAATTCATACTAGATATATGTGCCAAATGGTACAATTGTAAGTCATCCTTTACCACAATTCCTTGTACTAGTGTCAACATTTATTCTTCTGTAGGTCCTCTACATGCATTTTATCCAATTCCAAAATATCTTTGTTGGGACTTTAAATGGAATTACATTAAATGTAATGATTAATTCATCTACTAAAGTTTTATATTCTTCTTGGATCAATTTTGGTAGTTTATATTTTGCTATGCTTTCTCTAGTTCAGGGGTCAGAAAATGTGGCCCACGGGCCAAATTTGACCCCGTCTATTTTTGTAAATAAAGTTTTACTGGATCATGGACATGCCCACTTGTTTTCATGATGTCTATTTGTTTTTATGGGTCCTTTGAGCTTCGGTGACAGAATAGAGTGTGACACAGACTATTTGACCCGCAAAGCTTAAAACATTTACTGTATGGTCCTTTATAGGAAACGTATGCAGATCCCCGCTCCATGTTTACAATTTATTTTCCAAAAAGTTGTACATGGTATTTTCCAGCTTCTAAAATTTCTTCAATGTTTTAGTTATCTTTCCTTTTTCATTTCTAACTTTTTTCTCTTTTTTCTGGAAATAGGTTCACAAGAGGTTTGTATCTTTTCTAAAATTAACTTTTAAATTCATTTATCCTTTCTGCTACTTTTCTGGATGCTGTTTCTGATTTTATTAATTTCTGCTTCCATCTTTTAAAATTCTTATTTTAGTGTACTCTTTTCTAGTTTCTTAATTTTAACTTGTATGATTTGTAACTACTATGTGTCTCAGATTTTGGAGGTTCTCTCTTTCATTATTTTCTAGATATTTCAGAATTTTCATTTTTACTTTATATTTGACCGAAGCATGTTTCTTAATTTCTAAGTTGTTAAATATTTTCAGTTATATTTTCATATTTATTTCTAATATTGTTGCACAATAATAAAAGAATTTGGTCTATAAAAGCTCTTCTGAATGTTTTAAGGTATTCTTTGGACCAATTATTTCATTAATTTTTCTAGGGTAAGAGTTAGGGTAAGAACATTAAGTTCTATATAAAGTTTTAAAATATATCCTGTTAATTCAATTTAATTGGATCATTCAAGGCCTTTCTGTCTTTACCTATTATCTACTATTTACTCTTTAAAATACACCAATATAAATTATTGGTGTATTTTATTACACCAATTATTAACAGTTCTCCCTGCAATTGTGATAGCTTTTGATTATGCATTTCTAGCTGATATGCCAATTGGGCATAGAATTTTATGACTTTACAAACTGCGCTTCTTTCTACAGTTTTATGCTTTCTTACTAATTTAATTATTGTTCTTCATGTTTTGTTTGCTCTTTGCCTTGAGTAGTTTTGCCTATCTCTGTGTTCCCTCAACCTCAAAAAAATTAAGTATATTTCTTATAGCAACTCTCATCTATATTTTTATGCCAGCAGTCTCTCATTTTATGTAAGGGTATTTGCACCTTTTATATTTTAATGTAACAATAGTATATTTGACTTGTTATTTTATATTTATAATTTAGTTTACTCCTTTTTTTCCTCTTTACTATTTTGCTGGCTTGGTAGAATTTCTATTCATTCCTATTTTTTTCTTGTTAATTTAAAAGTTCTACCACTCTTTTCAATTCTATAAGCTGTTGCCTTCTCTTCACAAATACGTGTATTGAAATATTCTGAAAACAAAATGCCTAATGCTAATAATCAGACACAAATCAAATGTTTACTGTCTTATACAAATGAAACACCAACAATTTCTTCCTTCAGATATGTTTGTTATTCCTACATTGTCTCCCCCTGCGTTTGCCTCCACTGCCAAGCCCCAGAGGCTGGCCTCCTCAGAGCCAGAGGCTCATGAGACAGGTTAGGTCAGTCAGAAGCCGTGGCAGCTGGAGGCTGCACTTCAACAACCTCTGCTGTTCCCGCAGCCAAGCACAGACTTG
>NW_005354291.1:5194027-5205823 GCF_000412655.1 Myotis brandtii | reverse complement strand
CCCCCCCCCCCCCCCCCCCCCCCCCGCAACTTCATGGTGTGACCCAGAGCTGCTGCAAACAGGAGCAGGGGTAGCACAGTTCTGCAGCCAACCGCAGGCGCAGCAGCTTGGTGACAAGGCAGGTCCCAAAGGGGTGGCTTGATCCCAAATGCTTCTGAATAGTAGCTATGGCAGCAGCAACGGGGTGCCCCAGTTCTAGGGAGTAGCTGTAAGAATTGTTCCTGAAAGCTTAGTCTAGAGCAGCCGTGGGCAAACTACGGCCTGCGGGCCGGATCCGGCCCGTTTGAAATGAATAAAACTAAAAAAAAAAAAAGACCGTACCCTTTTATGTAATGATGTTTACTTTGAATTTATATTAGTTCACACAAACACTCCATCCATGCTTTTGTTCCGGCCCTCCGGTCCAGTTTAAGAACCCATTGTGGCCCTCGAGTCAAAAAGTTTGCCCACCCCGGTCTAGAGTCTACCACTTCAGCCATACAGTGAGTCTGTGGTCATTTAACATGGCTCTGGAATGCCTTCCGGTTTAAAATAGGATTCTGTCCTTTGTAATTGGACCCCAAGTCATACTCTCCCTTTCTCCCCATAGAACTCACAGCTTTTACTGAGACAACAATAATTTCGTACTTTTGGTTTAGACAAAGTTTCCCTTTCAGAATGTCTTTCCTTTTCTCTATTAAAAATCTTTATGTAGATCTTATCTTACATATTCCCAATTACTACCATCATTTATTTACATTTAATCAACATTTGAGTGTCAATCAAGTTGCTAGAGATTGGCTTTGCAGGAAAAAAGATGGTTAAGCCTTGATCCTTGTCTTGTTGTTCTTAAAATCTTTCACAGATTTTATAAATGTTTTATTCTCACACAATCCAGTGACGTTTGGTTCATTGTTTTTGTTAAAAGCACTTCCCTTAAGATCTTTCAGTGGAGTCATATGGAGAAATATCAGGGACATCAATATGTGCTTCTAATCAAGGCCCTTCACTAGGCACTCTTCATCTACCTATGTTTCTTTCAAATGTTTCTATTCTATCATTTCTAACTACAAAACCTGGCTCCAAGCTCACCCCTCCAACGGGTTCTCCTGTCCAATTCTGGGCCACCCTGGGCCACCCTGGCCCTGCTGGATGCCCCAGAATTCTGCATGCACCTTAGTGCTGCTTTCCAAATATGCCTTCATCCCTCTTTCCATTCCTTTTTTCCTTCATTCCTATTTATTGTATAAGGACTGATTCTATTGAAAATTCCTCAAAAAGGGGGAATTTGTCTTTTTGGCTACCCTCGTTGTTTATAATATAGTGATTGGTATAAAGTCTCAAAAATAACATTCCTTGCATTCTTAATCCTCACGCCACCCTGGGCCACCCTGGCCCTGCTGGATGCCCCAGTATTCTGCATGCACCTTAGTGCTGCTTTCTTAATCCCCACAGTGTGTGTGTGTGTGTTCATATGTGATATACAAACACACATGCAATGCACATAGTGATTTTTGAGTACTCAGCGCACAAGCTACTTAAATGATCTAGGCCTCCATTTACTCATCGTGAAACAGAGACACTGTCACCTACCACACAGTTGTGTTTGGGAGCTTAACTGGGACCCTGAATGGCAATGTCTCCTTAGCAGTTGTCCAGGGTACCGAGTAAGGAAATTGTAGGGATGATGATGTCTGATAGCCAAGCCAGTGCTCTTAACATCCTGACTCCCCGAGCTGTTCTCAGCCAAGGTAATGAATGTTTTCTTCTCTTAATGTACTCCAAAAGCAAGAGGAGGACTTTCAGACGCTGTGCCCAAGGCCTGGAATGTCATCACATCCAGATGGCAGGTTCCCTCCCTTCCACTTTCAACCACTTCTCAAAAACCACCCCCTCAACACTCATCTCCTGACTATTACAGAGGGAGCCTCTTCGCTCCACCTCACTCTCTCCAAAAACGCAACTCCTACAGCGCTTTGCTCACGACTTCAGCTCACGACTCCTGAAAAAAGGTAGCTTGTATTTAAACGTAATCAAAAGTGACAACACTGTGCAGCTGTTCGGGTTTACCTACTTCCCCTGCACTCTATGTGCTTTTGATGTTTGTACATTTGCCTTAGAGAAGGCACAGTGCTGTTTACATTGATTTTTTTTCCAATGCCCAGCCAACTAGCATGCTTTGACAAATATTGGCTTAATAAAGGCTCCCGGCAGTGACTCAGCATCGATGCCTACCTGTCTTCCCGGGACTCTCAGTCATTATGCTTAACTGGTTTCTATAAAGCACAGCAGCAAAGGAGCACAGTATTGCCTTTCTGAAGCCAGAAGTGTCCCGGGGCAGCCCTGCCCATAAGCACTGTCAAGAAGCGGGGATTTGGTCAGGCACCACCAGGACGGAGGCTGTACAAAGCCAACTTTCCAAATGAAAAACTACCCAAGAATCTCCCTCATGTCCCAGAGACTCCGTAGACCCCACAATCAGCGCACCATCCAATACGGTCTAACTCCAATTCTCCTGGGAAATCGTGGCCTTTGACAACGTGGGAGAAGAGAGAAACTGCCTGAAGACCTATGGCTCACACCATCCAAGATACACTGAGAAGGCCTGGATGTTCCTAATTATCTATGCTGACACATTTTAGCATCTGTTTCAGTTCATCAGGGTAGCCCCAGAATCTATACATTGCCTAGCATACAGAAGAGTTCACCAAATGTTTGTCAGTAAATAAATATTATCTTAAAATAACATATGCTTCTATCTAGGTCTGTCCTCAGTTACTAGTATGAAACACCCAAATTCTTTTTTTCTTTTTTTGGCAAATTATTTTATACATTTCAGTTAGATAAGGAAACTCCTCCTCCTACTAACCATGTAGTGAATGTTCCTACATGCTACCCCAGTAAATAGCATTAGATTACACTTCACAGAAGACATCAACATTGCACAAAATAGGTTCTCCTATGTATTTTTTTAATCTTAATTGTTGAAAGTATTACATATGTCCCCTTTTTTCTCCCATTGACCCCTTATAGCCTGCTCCAGCCCCCTGCCCCAGGCCTCCACCACCCTACTGTCTGTGTCCATGGGTTATGCATATATGCATACAAGTTCTTTGGTTGATCTCTTCCCTCCCCTATCTCCACCCCACCCACCCCCACCTTCCCTCTGAGATTCCACAGTTGAAACACCCAAATTCTTTAGCTATTCATCCTCTGGTATTTAAATCCCATGACACTAGTTAAGTCTCAGTTTGGTTGCCTCTCTAGAAAACAGACAGCATGTACTAATAAGGTAAAATAGCTCGTTTGCCCCGACACTAACACTGAAATCCCCAGCTACCTTAGTTCTTTGTTGTACCAGGACTAAAATGTTATTTAATTCTCTTGGTTATTCCTAAGTCTTCCTGAAGAGATATTATATTCAGACATCCTAGCTCTCCTGAATTTTGGTCTTGGCATTGTTACAGAGTGCAAACTGAAGAACAGCAATAACCAGAGCTATGGGCCAAAGATGATGGACACATGGTGTCAGGATGGCATCAGAGTTCTGTCCCGTGGAAGATGCAGGTGATCTTAGACTCCAGGTAGAAAGTGCTTTACTTGTTGAAATGACTTTCAAACACCCCTCTTACCCAGATTGCTGTAAGATGCTGCTCCCCAGAGCAACACAGCCCTCTTGAAACCATCTCTGAATTTTTCTCTGAATGCTCCAACAATGGTACTGTGCGTGAGAGCAGAAAAGACTCACTTTAAAGAAGAGCTGTCCTCTCAGATTTTGGTTCCTACAAAGATCACTGGTGTTAAGTAAACTGCAGGAATAGTTAGTACCACAGAGTGAAAAGGAAGAAATTCAAGATCATTCTGCAACACCGAAGCTATCCTGTGAAAAAGAACTTGTGTGCTAAATATATACCAGGTACAATGAAATGATCACCATTGTAAAAACAAAACAGTAGTGCACATTATCATAAATCCTGCATAGAAAGGGAAAAGAATGACCTGCTTGTGAAATGCTTTAAGCAATTTTTAAAGTAAACCTTCAACTAAGGAAAACTAGGATTCCTATAGTGGTTCTTCGTTTGCGAAGTGCTTTGGGGCGTGTGGGGACTTCTGCAACTCCTATTCACACTTGAGAGATTAGGTCTCTGAGCACTTGCCTGCAATCAGGAGCCTGAGTGGGATGACCCTGTGTGTTTGGGCTGCACTATCCCACCCTAGACATGTACTGAGGGTCTACTTGGGTACCCATTGCTCTCTACACTACACAGTGATGAATGAGAAGCTAAACAGAGCAAAAGGCATGGCGTTTTTCCTCTTAAATTTCATTGTCTCCTAGAGAACTAAAGTTGACCAGGAAAGTGACTGGAGAAGTTGTGTCCAAATTGCAAGATAAAACCATGAGGGATGCCTGGAATTCAGTCAGCTATGTCTGTTAAGATTGAATAGTCTGAAGAAAATGAAGAAATGCAGGGTTCCCGTGAAGATCTTTACGGTTGGGTGGACAGTATGCTTCCATTTTGTAAGAGCCAAAGAAATACAAAATCCATCCAAGTGTTGTGGGATTGCAGGTTTCCCTTTAGAAGTCATGGAGTGGTGGACATGGCAATTACAAGTTCAAAGTATTCACCAGGGTCAAGAGTGGTAATCTAGTCCCAACCCAAATCTCTGGGACTCGTGCAGCCTCCGGTGTGTTCAGAAAGCCATGCCTCTCTGCTGGAAAGTAAGTTCAGATCAAGTCTCTGTGCAGAGTATCAATCTCAGAGAGGTGTAGAATCACCTACCACCACTCTCCCTACCCCCACATTCACAACCTTCTTCAATGTATTATTCTCCTTAGCATTTACCAACATCTAGTATACTATGTCATTTATGAATCTACATTATTTACTCTTTTTCTCTTCCCTAGAATATGAACTTCCCAAGGGCAGAAATTTTCATCTTGGTTGCTTGAGTTTTTCTGGAATCTAGAACAGTGCCTAGCACTTAGATATTTTAGGTAATTATTGAATGAAGAATTGAATGAAGACATTAATAAAACCAAAGGTACAGAATTAGTATATTTGTGGGAAGGCATCTGAATATTTGGTATTTTATATTATGTTTGAGAGAATTTGGTCTATTGAGAGACTATCAGGCTTATAATTTCCACTTTAGTGTAACTTGGTAATCGATTTAAATGTGATCTTTAAGGGGAAATCCTACTAAATTTGCAAGTAATAGCACAACATTTAAGAGAATGTTAGATTTACTATATCTATATATTTAATTTTTAGATCTAAGTACTTGGGAAGACTAGTCCATTAGAAAATTGAAGTACTTAAACACGAAATTGAGTATATCAGCTAAATTTGTATGTCAGTGATATCCTAGTATTCAAATATCATACTCTTCCAAGTTCCTTTCAAAGTAATTATTTACCTTTGGTAATTTTATAAGGAGAATAAGATATGCCAGCTGAAAGTGTAAGGTGGGAGCACAGGGCTGCAAGGCAGAAAACCAAGTTCCTGTTCTAGTGCCCACACAGAAGAAACCAGCCCAGGCAAATCCCCTGGAGAACGCAGTGCTTTCATCTGCACAATGAGATGGTATGAGATCGTTTATTAAGTCCCTCCCAACTCTAAATCACAAGACTACTTCTTAAGGACATAAGGCAGACCCAGAGTGCTGTGGGAGTTGAGCGGAGAGGAGGATTACTTCCCGTGGGAAAACCAGGAGCTCATTAGTGGGATCTGACAAGCTGAACGAAGGGGAAACAGCATTTGAGGTGGACGCCTGAGCAAACGTGGGAAAGCAGAAAGTGGGTTTGGAAAAGGGGGAGTGAGAGAACATGTCCAATGGTGGGCCAGCCATCAAGTCTGGTCAAGAGAGCACTTCCCCAACGTGTTGATGAATATATGTCATCGCTCAAAACACTCATGTATGAGTAGCAGCCTTTACCAGGTCGGCTAGGATGTCAGAGATAGTTTCATAGCACAATGATAGTATTTACTTAGGACCTAAACGAAAAACTGATTAAAGAAATTATTATACCGTCTATTTACATAGCTTTTACAGGAAGAATCTGCTTTATAAATGACACAGTAACCTCGGAAGTTTACTTAAAAATAAGCTTATGCTAATTTATTAGTGTAAGGCTAGTGATGACTCAAATATCATGTTTCAGAATCCAAGTTGAGTTCCACGAAACTGAAAGAATAGCCACATAATCTGCTATTTCTGCAAAAGATTTCCTCTGCCCTAAATTCTCAACAAAGCTAAAAATCCTCTTCATTAAAAGGTCAGGGAAATACAGAGGTGAATGGATCCATCCTCATCAATATTTCAAACCCTAGCAGGCCATCAGTGAGAACGTGGGGGAGGTAGCACATTCAGGGAAGGAAATAAGTGTTTTCAGGTCTAGTTCAATAACTACTTGCAGCATATCGAATAACGTTTTTATGCAACACAAGAATATGGACACAGTTTCTCGTAAATGGCAATAAAGTAGCCAATCAGAGCAAGCCACACGTGTATTACAGAAGAAAATGCCACCAAATGACTGTAACTTCTATTTCTTCAAATGAGACTTTCATCTGTCCAGTTAAAATAATTTGAACAAGCCCAGCTGGGGTGGCCTAGTGGTTGAGTGTCGACCAATGAACCAGGAGGTCATGGTTTGATTCCTGTTCAGGGCACATGCCTGGGTTGTGGACTTGATCCCCAGTGAGGGGCGTGCAGGAGGCAGCCAATTAATGATTCTCTCTCATCATTGATGTTTCTATCTCTCTCTCCTTCTCCCTTCCTCTCTAAAATCAGTAAAAATATATTTAAAAAAATAATAATTGAACAGGCGTTGCTGACCCAAGGTTTTCAACTGCCTGCAAACCAGCTGCCCAGGCGAACCATTCCCTGTGGCAGTGGCTGCAGCTCTCTCCTTCTCATCCCTCTTCCGCCCCTTCGGAACCTCCGCACCAGGATGGAGAGAAAAACGGGCACTCAAAGCACGTGGTTATTTGTACATCTCACACTGACAGTCTAAGCATTCGCTCAATATTTGCTTAATGGAGATGGGGAGAAGCTGAACACCCAGTTCTTTGTAAAATATACATCAGCTATCCAGTCACCACTTTTCTCTTGAGCTGTCCCACATCAAAAGTCTATTTGCACAAGCATTTTGAACGTGCATTGCAGAATTTATTACAGATGCTACAGGGGACACTGAGGAGTGCTTTATAGTATTTCTTGGGAACACATCATTAGAAGCGTCTCTTGTCCTAAGTTTCTCTCCTCCGCCTCCCAGCATCTCATTCTCTCTTCCATTCTATTTCTTCTCTCTCCAGGACTGTCTTTGTGGCTTTTCTCTCACTTCCCATATTTCCCCCTTACCCTCTCCATATCCCCCTCACTCTTTTTCTTAATAAGAGCAACTTATTTCTATCTTTACGCGGACATACTCCTACTCCATTGAGTAGATATGATATATCTCCATTGAGTAGATATGATATGATATATCTACTCAATACTATTTATTCTGCCATTCATCATTTTCCCCACAAGCATGGACAGATGCTTTCCATGAACCAGTCACTTCTAGACCTGGGGATATGGCAATAATGAAAACAGTCAAAGTCCCTGCCCTCAAGGAGCTTAAATGCTCCTTGGGAGAAAAAGAAAACAAATAATTATTCATAATATAAACTGACAAAGTCCTATGAAGAAAAATAAAGCAGAGTAAAGGGACATAGACACATACATATTAAAAGTTTTTATTTGTGTCTTATTTTTTAAGAACATCTAAAACAGCAAGAGCAGAAATCTAAATTTGTCACTTAGAAGCTTTGCGGGATACTCAGAAGTCTTAAGCATGCTGCTAAGCAACTAACACCAGGATCTTCAAACTCCTGCCCCTCAGAGCACAGCCCTTTCTCCATGGCTTTGCATTCCGTCAGCAAGGCTGCACTGCAATACACTGCATCCCAGCTGCAAGATACCAGAAATAAGAGCTGCTCACTGATTCCCAATCTGGGGTCGAACATGTGCAGGCTGTACACGTTGGAGAAAGTTCTGTAACTACTATCATTCAGTTTCCTCATCTAAGATGAGAATACCATGACCATCCTCATGACTTTGTTGTATTTATTAAGTAATATGATTTTTAAAAATATATACTTTTTTTTTTACTGATTTCAGAGAGGAAGGGAGAGGGAGAGAGAAATAGAAACATCAATGATGAGACAGAATCATTGATTGGCTGCCTCCTGCATGCCCCCTTCTGGGGATTGAGACATAACCTGAGCATGTGCCCTGACCTGGAATGGAATCTTGACCTTCTGGTTCATAGGTCAACACTCAACCACTGAGCCACACTGGCCAGGCTACGTAGCATGATTAAAAAAAAAAGTTTTAATATATATATTTTTTATTGATTTCAGAGAGAAGAAGAGAGAGGGAGAGAGGGATAGAAATATCAATGATGAGAGGGAAACATTGATCGGCTGCCTCCTACACGCCCCACACTGGGGATCGAGCCCACAACTGAGAATGTGCCCCAACCGAGAATGGAACCATGACCTTTTAGTTCATAGGTCGATGCCCAACCACTGAGCACACCGGCAGGGCCTCACTTAATTGTTCTGCCCTTATCCAGGTGGGCTCTAAATGAAATCACAAGTGTCCTTAGAAACTGGAGGCCGAGGGAAATCTGAAACAGACAGCAGAGGAGGCAATGGGACACGGAGGCAGATACTGGAGTGACGCAGCCAATGAAAGCAGCCGACAGCCACCAGAAGCTGCAAGAAACAAAGTCTTTCTTAGAGCATCCAGGGAAGGGACGCCTGCTGATACCCTGATTTGGGTCCAGTGAGAGTGATCGGAATTCCAGCTCCAGAACTGTGAGAGAATAAATTTCTGTTGTGGTAAGCCACCAACTGTGTAGTAAATTGTTACAGCAGTCATAAGAAACTAACACAGCTATTAATCTGAATATATACCAGGGTTAAGTGGAAAGAATATTTTTCTTTTAACATTAAAGACACTGGGAAGGACAAAAAGCAACGTTATTTCCTAGAAAAATGAAATATTGGAAGATAGTTTTAAAAGATCAGGAACTTTTCATTTTAAAGCACTACCATATGTTTCCAGAAAATGCTACATTCCTAACCAAATTTCCTCTCCAATACATCATTATATTAAAGAAACAATCTCTAGTACCAGGAAAGCAACTGGGAATGCTCACATCCTGTGGGCCCCCATTCCACACTGTTCTCCGGCCCCGCCTCACAGCATCGTGTTGCTCATAATCCCACTTCTGAATGTTTTTGTTCTACCACCTTCCCAGAATGTGTCCTTGTTTTACCAAAAGTGATCTTTTCTTTTACAAAGTTAAGTGATCTATTTGCAGAAGTTCACTTATGGAGCAGTTTCTGGGATTGGCTGCTGTCTTTATTGAACTACACGTGCAAATGGTGCCCACAGCATCCCGTTGGTCTCCAGGAAGGTACAGGAGGTATTGCATCAGCAGCTGCCTACGTAACCTCCCTCATCTCTGTTTTCTCCAGATCAAGAGGCAGAAAGATAAGCCATCCTCACTCTGGGTAATTCTAACAAACATTGTGCTGATGACACAAACCTGCACAAAGGACTCTCTTAGAATCTAAGAGTCAAATTCATTTAGCCAGAAAAATATGCCAAGTGGAAAGAAGATTTTCTCTTTAATATACACTATAAATGCTTTGTGAATAGTCTTCTTCTTAAAGAACTTTAAAAAGGGGGGGGGGCTTAAAATGAAAAATGTGAAGTACTGGGAAAATAAGGATTTAAGAGGTAAATATTCATCTGGTTGTAAAAGTATAACCTTGGGGCCCGGCTGGTGTGGTTCATTGGTTGAGCGTTGACCTATGAAACAAGAGGTCACCCTGGTTCAATTCCCAGCAGGGTTGCGATTTGATGTCCAGTAGGGGGCAGGCAGGAGGCAGCTGATCTCTCATAGATGTCTCTCTCTCTCTATCCCTCTCCCTTCCTCTCTCTCTAAAAATCAATAAAAAAAATTTTTTTAAAGTACACCACCCTCCTTCATATTAATCAGTTATTTTTATTTTCTTCCTGAATGTTTTTTTAAATCTGTTCACTGTTCTCTTCGTGGCTGACCATCACCCTAATTCAAGTGTCCCTAGGCATACTGCATTTGCCTTTTTAACTTGTCCTCCCCACCCACCCAGGTCCCACCCCCTCATGAGGGGAAAGGGGGAGAGTGGCAGAGAGGCCAGGGGAGAGTAGGGGGCTGAGGTTTTATCTTTCCTCTAAAGGTGGTGGCTTTGAGCAGGAAGGGACACTGAGCATCACCTCTGCCCCTCCTTACCTACTTGGTTTACGGGGAACTTACATCCTGTGCCGTCTCCGTCTCTGTGGAAGGGACAGGAGAACACTACCTACCTCCTGGGACTACTGTGAAGAAGAAATGAGCCAACACATGCGAAGCACAAAGACCAGAAACGGGCTCAGGGAACGAACTTCACTGTTTTGGTTAGCACCTGCCAGGCCTAAAGTCTTCCAGGCGCTCCCTCTTTCCACGTCATAAACGAAGCTGCAATTTCACATTTATCACATAACTCTCAGAGCAGTGTCTGTCTCTTCCTCTACTGTAGACTTCAGGAAGCGGGAATCACACCTGTGGCTGCCTCTCCTCGCACGGTGTTGGGCGAAGAAAAGCACCAGCATGTCTGGTAGGTAGATCTCTCAGGTACAGCAGACCAGGGACCCCGCGGTTTGGTCCAGCTCACTGAGTAATAGCAGGACCCAGGAAGCTTTCAGACATACCCACGGCCAGCCCCAGAGAGGCCGGTTTGGTTGGTCTGGGGCTCGCCAGGGCCAGTATTTAAAACTCTCCAAATAATCCTCATCTGCAGCTCAGGTTGGAAAGTTCCCACCTGCTTCCATTCAGGAGGGAAGGCCTCCGAGCTGACTCTGCTTTTGAATTTGCCCAGCCTCGGGCGGGGGCGGGGGCGGGGGAGAGGGTGAATTCTCCTTTCTTATTTATTTATTTATTTTTTTTTCTTAAATATGCTTTTTTTTTATTGATTTCAGAGAGAGGAAGGGAGATGGAGAGAGAGCAACATCAATGTAAGAAACATGGACTGGTTGCCTTCCATATGAGCCTTGACCAGGGACCAAACCTGCAACCTAGGTGTGTGCTCTGACCTGGAATTGATCCCACAAACTTTCAGTGTATGGGACAATGTTTTAACCAACTGAGCCATCGGCCAGGGCTCAGGGATTTTCTCCTTTCTTATTTAGATAATGGGCAGTTTTATGGACAGGAACTTGACTGACGGAACAAACAAGAATGGTTCGCGCTGTTCAGACCATTGTAATCCTGGCAGCAAACCCGTGGGGATGGCTCCGGGCCCCGGTGCCGCCAAACCGCTCTCATTCGGGACACTTCTGCCCCTAGAGGGCGAGCGCACAGGGTCATGAACCTCCTCTTTATTTATTTATCTTAAAAGCCATCACTGAATTCCCTACACGGTGGTGCAGAAGAAAGGCGCGATGGTTGTTTTAAAGGCTGCAGAAAGCTGACCTCAACGCAGCCCTTCCTGGCGCTGCTCCCAAGACAGACAGACCCCAGAATCAGCGTTCCTCCTCCCAGCCTCCTGCACCACATCCTCCACCTCTGCTCCTTTCCAGCCTGTTTATTCTCGTTCTGCATGAGTCCATCGGGCTTCCCAAACCCCGGTCCGAGTGTGACCCCAGACATAAGGGTGCCCTTCGCGAAGCCGTCGCGGGTTCCTCCAGTCCGCGGCCCCAGGAGTGGGGAGCTGGGCGACCAGACCGGGCCCCGCG
>NW_005354291.1:5193345-5193700 GCF_000412655.1 Myotis brandtii | reverse complement strand
TGGGAGCTGCACGCAGGACGCGAGCCCAAGGCGCAGACATCGCGCTCCCTCCCCACTCCCCGCGGGAAAGGGAAAGAAACGAGGATCCGCGACCCCGTCCAACAGGTCCGGGGGTCCTCGCGAGGTTCAGGAAGCCAGACGACGGGCTGGGGAAAGGGGCGAGAACATGCCGTGGGCGCATCACCTACGGAGGAACCTCTCCACTGAACGTCTTCTTCACCCGCCCCGGCCCCACAGCACAGCCTGAGTTTGGGGAGCAGGAATCATCCCGCGGACGCGGGTGGGAGCAGAGTGGCGGACCCGTGAGGCTGGCCCCGGCCCGCTCTGTCCGAGAAGTTGGGGATGCAGGAGAAGC
>NW_005354291.1:5180426-5193111 GCF_000412655.1 Myotis brandtii | reverse complement strand
GGTGAGCACTGGGCGGACGGCGCCCCCTCCTGGCTCAGGGCGCGTGCTCAGGCCAAATAAATGCCTGACCCGGCTCAAGCGGGCCCCGAACTGGGTTGCAGCAAGACAAACACCATGGGAGAGAAGAGGGAGGGAGGATTTACAATACTGAACGATTATTGCTCCTGGTGGAAATACTGTGTGGTTTCTGTCACCCCCTGGATGCAACATTTTTGTCAACTGACCAATGTATATCCTGGTTTTATGTGTGTTTCTGTTTAAAGATAGCTTCCTTAACATATATTGTTGGTTAACTCATTAACATTGAGCTCAGGGCCAACAGCATCAGAACTCATACTGCATGAAACTTATTAAGCTTTTTAAACTTAGGTATTTTGTTCCTGGGACACTAGGAAGCACTTCAGCACTGTGTTTCTGGGCCATTTTAAATAACACACACACACCAAAAGCACCAAAAATGGTGTATTTGTAGTCTGTGAAAAGGGCACTTTACAGTGAGAGCTGAAATAAGAAGGTAGAGGTTAGCCTTGTTTGACCTCTGCTGGGAGGGTTTGTGTCTGTCCGCCCAGGTTTTTCAGGGATCTGCCCACGTCTGCGAATGACCATGAAGTGCTGTATTGATTTGGGGGCCATACATGCATTTCAGTGAGGAGGTAAAATCACAAACATAGAACTTGCAAATAACTAAGCAACTGTGCATATATTTTCTAATCCAAAAACCCATAGGCCATGTCTGTAGGTTGGGGAAGCAATCACACTTTCAAGAAGAGACTAGAAGCTTCTAGTTCTGTTCCAAGCCTGGCCTGGCATTGTGACTAGTAAGCAGGGCCAGGAGGAAGAGATCAGCTGGTGTCTCTCCCGCTCAGGCCTTTAGCTGTTACAGAGCTCCCCTATTTCTCCACATCTACACCATCTTCATCTGTAAAACGATATGGACTATTTATTTACATTTGGTCTTGGGTTGCCTTTTTTAAAGTTGTTTTTCTTTCTTTCTTAAAAGAGATGGTAAAATCTGTCAGGGTAAAGTGACAGTTCCATAGTGAGCCCCCATATTTCCTACCGAAGAGCTTTATGCAAATTCATAGCTCAAAAACTTTATTGAATAAATAATGAATGAACCAGGAGGTTCTATTTTATCTATGCTCAAGTTACTGTCAAAGTACAGACTTAATAAACATTAATGGACTTTTTTTTAATGAATGGACTCTTAAATCTTTGCTTGAGAGAAGGAACACACATGATTTCCTGGCACGTATAAAAATACATCAGTGTTTCTTTTGTGATGTTCAATAAATTCCTGTAATCATTGACATTAAAATTGCCATATAGAACAGCAAGCATAGGGCTTTTTACATGGATTTTGGTGGTAGTGACCATGGATGCACCAAGTGTCAAATTAGAGCCAGTGATTGAATCAGTTTTAGAGTCTATTCAGTTGTTCTGGTCCCCCCCTCCCCCGACCCTGGAAATTAAACACCAGGTTAGGCTTCACTCCCAGCTGTTGAAAGAGCTAAAAATAGTCAATGACTTTCCAGCTTGAGTCAGCGAACTTTCATCCAAACTCTGACTCATTTTTCTGATTTATAAAATTTTAGGCTACCACCCCCTTAATACCTTTTATCATTGTTTATAATAATAAAATATTGATATTCATTCAGAAGAACTTACTGAATATACGCTGTGCCGGGAACTGTGTTAGATGTTAAGGAGATAGTGAAGGACCTGTTCTTTTTTATCCAGGGAGTCCATGGTCTGGGGAGAAGGGAGTTAGATGCTTTATGTAGTGGTGCACTATGCTAAATGCTGTGTCAGGGGTAAGCCCCGTGTGCGGGTAGCAGTGAGGAAGGTCTCCTAACTCAGTCTGCTGAAGAGATCGAGGAACATCTCTTTGAAGATGTTTGCCTCCACTGAATCTTGAAGGATGAAGAAATTAACCAGGTATGTTGCATTAGCCCCCAGATAATGGTTTAGCCAAGGGGGACTCTTGTTATGCCCTTCCTTTTTTCTTTGTCACTTATGATGCGAATTTTCTTAACTTCTTTGAAGCTTAGTCAAAAGGTCATCTACATCCTCTGTTCTTCATCTTTGTAACGACTCCTGCAATGGGTAGGGGGTTACGTTAATCCAATCCCGGTTCACTCCTGCAGAACTGATCTTTCTGCAGAGGTGGGGATGCAGTGGGAATCATACACGTCCGAAGGGAAGGCATAGTCAACAGTCACTTGTATGAGAGGGAACAGGAAAGGACAAAGAAAGTATGCCGCTCTGGCTCACAAACGTTACACACACACTGAAGGAGAACATGGGCTTTGGGGTCCATTCGATTCTCACACTGAAAATTACTAACTGTGTAAGCTACAGCCAGTTTCCTAGCCTTTCTGTGCCTGGGCGTCTGCATTTCGTGGCAGGATGCTGTGCGAGGTGTTAACTGATGGTTCTTTCCCTCCCAGCCTACTAGTGCCTGTGTTTCTAGAGCAGTGGTCCCAGCCCTCTGAGGCATCAGCACCACCCAAGGGCTTTAAACCACTTCTGACATCTCTGATACCTGGACCCTACTCCCTGATACTCTGATTTGCTTTGTAAAAAAAAAAAAATTAAGAAAGTTTCCACCCAGGTAAACAGAAAAGAGTGAAGAAAAAATAAAAAGTAAGCAGGTAGAGCACAGACTCCCCCACCCCTGCTTCCGGGGAGTTGGGGCAGGAAGAGAAGTTTGGAGAAGAGGTTAGAGGTAGGTCTGTCTGTGTGTTGCTCTCACTCTTTCCTTCCCTACCCTCCTCACAGCAAGGAGGACCTGGCTTTGACAGTCCCCTCAGGAACTTGGTGGCCAGATTGCTTTGAGAAATGTAAAGGACAGAGTGATCGTCACTCTGTGAAACCATCTAGGCGTGTCCTTGAGCCCCATGTGGGGTGATGAAGTTAGGAGAGAGAACCAGCTGGTGGGCCAACATTCACAGGAGGCTGGAGAGAGACCAGGGGAGGGAGGGGGCAGCAGAGTCCCTCAGGAAGGTCACGGGGGGCTGCACACAGGGAGAGGCAGTGGGGAACTCTGCCTAGAGGGCCTGCTGTGCCGCCCACATCCTGCTACAGAGCTGGGCAAAAGGCAATGGGGAGACTTCAGTGAGGTCCTCCCCAGTCCTCAGGAGGACCTGGAACACGTCTCCTCTTCAAGTCCACCAGCCAGAGGGTGGGCTGTGGAGGCCAGGGGAGACAGGGGGCTACCGTCCTGCCAGGGCCACTGAGGCAGAGAGTCAAGACACGAACGTCAGATGAGTGCAGCATGAGGCTGTAGGGTTCAGACCGAGTGGTTGTGTTCTTAGCCCAATCTCTTTTCCTGACAGAAGTAACTAAGAGGAATGAGAAGACACCACTTACATTGTCCTTCAGGTTGGAATGGGACCATCCGACAGGAGGGATCTGAAACACTGGGAAGAAAGCAGCCCCCAGGCCTGCACTGGTCACAGAATGGTGAGCATTTGGTTTTCCTGGATTCCAAAACCTGTAGTTTGAGAAATTTTCAAGGTGATTGAATCTCTTTTGTTTGTTTGGTGGTTGTTTTTTTTTTGTATTTTTTTTTTTCTGTTTAGTGTTTATCCTGTTTCTGTTGAAAATGTTCAATTCTTTCAGTAGCACGAAGAAAAGAAGTGTGTTGTCAAGTCGGTCTAGGCCAGTACAGGACACAGCAGGGGTGATGGAAACAAGAAAACTCCAAGAGAGAAGCACAAAAGGACAGAATAAAAAGACAAAGGCCCTTACCACACCATTAATTCCTTCATTGTAGCAGGGTTTTCCCATTTCTTAGAGGATTTTTGTCTTGCTTATTCAAAGGTGCGATGCCTTTACAGCTCGGGGTCTCTTGTGCTGATTAGCAGGCTCTGTGGTTAGTGGCTGCGCTTCCTGTGGCTGCCCTTGCCAGAGCCTGACCTTCAGATAAATGGGTATTAGCACAGCATCCTCATGAGACAGAAGCAGAAAGTCAGGTGTGGTCTCATTCTTTTTTCAAACACAATGGATGCTTCTGGGTTAGAGAAAGGCCACAGAGAACGTCACAAGGATTATTGATAAAGCCCTTGGAGAAAGTTAAAGGATCCAGGAGTGTGACATCTGATGACGGCACACCCATCTATTGTCCACGGTCCCAGGACAGATTGCACACAACACTGCAAAAGAGCAACCGATTGCTTACTGACCACAATGGCTGTTTTCTAAAACTTCCAAGTGACCCTCACACTCTGAAATAATCTGCACTGGGTTTTAAATGCATGTGATAGACAATCCAAATCGATCATAAAAACTGTGCAATAATAACATACCAATGTAAGCTCTCTTCCACCAGCTTACGTCAAAGTCAAGCGCCTGGCCTGGGTAGGCAGGCCTGTCTCAGTTAAGACCCCATCAGAAAGCTCGTATTCGTTATGTGACTAAATGAATAATATTAAATTTTGATTTTGCAAAGTGGAAAATGAATTGAAGCAAGTTAAATTCAAATTGGAAATACTGTATATTGCTCAATGTTTCAACGTATTTGTGGAAGACTAAAATAAATCCATAATTAATCATTATTAAAAAGAATCATTTGGAATTAGAAAAATTTTAAAGCACCATAAATTTTAATTCTTAAATATTTTAATATTTAATATTCTAATATTTAAGCTTTTGAATAAAAGCTAGTAGGAAAAGAAATGCACTTACAGGGTTGTGCAGAGGAACATTTTATGAGATCTCGCTGAGAAGTTCTTGTTTTTTGGTAGTCAGTCCTCCCCATGAGTGATGGTTAAAGAACAGAAATTGATTTATCCAAAGAGTTCTCCAGCAGTATGTTAATGAAACCACTGGTGTGAGAAAAATTAGCAAGTCAAAGATATTCCTTCTAATATTAACTCATAATTAATTTGAGAATTGTTTATATTTTCCATTCACTAATTTCAAACACATACTCTAAAAGAAACTATAAATTTTATTTTGTTGCTTATGTAGAGTTATATGGTTGTCATAAGTTAAGTATTCAAAACTTTTTAAAAAAGCTATGTAAGCATAAGACAATTGCCGTATTGTAAAAGTCTGTGAAGTCTTTTACCAAGACTAAACAAAAAAATGTTAAAGTACATTTTTAGAATTGGAAAAAAAATTCAAAACTTTCTATCACTTTTTTAATATGATGAGGAATTTGGAACAATTTTAATTTATACATTCTTTTCACTTTATATGTCAAAATTAATTTCACAGAAATTAAAATATCAAATATTTTTAGGTCATAGAAAAGCTAGAAGAAAATGTAATTGAATAGAGACATATGTAAAACTTTAGACAATAAAAAAAGAAAATGTAATTGAATATTTATTAAGTTTTGAGCTATGAAAAGTACTTTCAAAGTTTAGATTTCATAGAGGAAAATAATTTGACTTCAAAGAGTAAAACTTTCATCTATTAAAGATAACCAAAATTAGCAAATTGTAAAATAATTTATAACAATTGGTAAGTGGATGAAATCTCTAGACTCTAAAAGACCTTGCAGAGCTATAATCTTGATACCAAAGACCAATAAGAATAGTCTCAGGAGAGGAAATTATGAAAAATTACTATCAATGCAAAAGTTCTACATAAATGAAGGTGAATAAGCTTTGTAAATGTAGTGTGTGTGTGTGTGTGTGTGTGTGTGTGTGAGGTAGGTATTATTATCCCCATTTCACAGACAAAGAAACTGAGTCTGATTGGCCTGAGATTATTTAACTGACTTAGGTCAGACAGTTAATAACAGTGGAGCTGGGATATGATCCCAGACTAAATTCCTCAACCAGTGTTCTTAACACAGACAACAATCTGCCTCCAATTTCTAATTTTCTTTCCCTCCATTCCTGGGAACAATTAAACAATTACTGTCACAGGTCATTCAGTAATAATATCAGAGAATACTCAGTGAAAATATAAATTAAAAACCATGTTTAATGAACGAAAGTCACCTAAAGTAAGTGTTGCATAATGTTAATGGAAACATTCAAAGAAAACACACACACACACATTGACTTTCTTTTAAAAATAATGACTTGCATCTGTATCTGGAGGCACCACTTCTGTGAGTCTAATGACATCGCTCATCAGTCACCTGTCTTTTTCGGAGGAAGAAAAGGGCTGCTCTATTCATGAGCTGCATCAGCAACGTAAAGCATTCACTAGGAAAATGAAGAAAATTACCACAACCTGACACACTGCAGGCACTCTCAAGCAATGTGACATTTCAAACCAGTTCAGTAAGGAAATGCATAATTATTCCCCATAACTGTCAAGTGAGTATAGCAGGCCTGTACCTGCTGGTGAAGAGAATCAATCTGAGAGCAAACAGAGTCTATCTAACTGCGGGAATAACCCAACGTCCTGGAAAAAAAGATTTTCTTTCCCTTTTAACTCCTCGTATATATTCAAGTTTTGCTTCATACCTTAATTTTTTTTTTAATTCCACCTCTATCTCCAAGCCACTTTTGCTAAAACACCACCCTGCACTACTATATACACACTCACACACTCACTCTGGTTATGATAACTCACAATGAGAAGATTCACAACCAATTTCCAGTTTCGTAAGCTAAAGTGTTTCACCAAGATCTGTACTTTTCAATAAAAGCCACACGAAAGTTTTTAAGTACACAATATAATTATTCAAGTAAAAGGGAAATATTTTCCCCATGACTTATGTGTGGTTGTTGAGCACTTATTCCACCTCTTATTCCATCATCGTGATTCTATTTGCTATTACTCAGACTTGCTTGCCATTGTACTAACTTCTGCTTGGCATGTGGTGTTTCCATATCATTCTAAGAAGTCTATTCTTCTGTCACGACTTTTTTTTTTTTAAATTCTCACCCAAGGATATGCTTAACGAGAGGAAGAGAGAGAGAGGGAAAGAGAGAAAGAGAGAGAGAAAAACATTGATGTGAGAGAGAAACATCGATCCGTTGTCTCCCATATGGGCCCCTATCAACCTAGGTATGTGCTCTGATCTGGAATCGAACCCACAACCTTTTGGTGTACAGGATGACACTCCAACCGACTGAGCGACCTGGCCAGGGCTGTCAGGACTTTTCGTCTCTTAAATTGTTTCATTTCTTCCACTAAGCTCCATGATTTAATTTAATGAGTCTTTTTTGTTAGTACAAATTACTGCCTTCTTGTTTGTAATGTTCTAAAAATACTTTTAGCTCTCAGTTTAAAATTTATGACAAATGCAGTGATTGTGTTATGTTGTCCATGTGGGTGATTCAGGCATAATCTCATTTGGCCACCTCTAATTTTTTTATTTTGATTTTTTTCCTTCAATGTTTTTCCTTCAGCCACTCTACTGTTACAAATGATCTCTCTAAAACACAAATCTGATCATCTTTATTTTTTTTTAAATCTCCATAACCCAGGGGCATTTATCAAAATTTATTTTGCCTTATAGTTTATATATATTTTTCTAAAATAAAAACAAATAAGACAACATTTAAAAAAAATAAACTACTCCAAGATCAAACACATTAGAAAATATACATATTTTCCATGTATCTTTAATGATAGAATATTGGCTTTAGAAATATACTTATTTTCCCTTAAGAAAAAAAGTCAGTTTAAATAAATATATTAAATAAGTAACAGCTCAGCCCTGGCCGGGTGGAGTGTTGTCCTATACACCAAAAGATTGTGGGTTTGATCCCTGATCAGGGCACATACCTAGGTTATGGTTGGGGCCAGCATGGGAGGAAACCGGTTGATATTTCTCTCTCACATTCTCTCTCTCTCTCTCTCTCTCTCACACACACACACACACACAAATCACTAAACATATCATTTGGATATGGCAAAATAATATGCAAATGGTAATACCATGAGGAATCAGCGAGTAATCTAAACTGAACATTACCAATTCAAAATTGCAGTGCCCAATATGAACACCAGAGGGCGCCAAATCATAAGCACTTTAAAACATAAGCCTGTAAAGATGACCTTACTTCAATAGCAACAAGTCCAATGATAATAGCTCTCATTTCTTGATTATCTATTTTGTTTTAAACATTTTGCTAGGCAATTTACATATATAAACTCATTTTTCCTCACAATATCCCTTAAAATTAGCTATTATTATATCAATTTAATAGATAATAATGTTATTGTTTTATTTTAATTTTATCTCTTTTTTAAAAGAGTAGTTTATTGATTTTTAGAGAGAGGAAGGGAGTGGGAGACAGAGAGAAAAAGAGAAACACTGAAGTGAGTTAGATGATGGCATTAACATTTTCCTTATATTTTTAAGTCTATTTCTTCACAGGAAAGCTCCTATGGATAGTTATTTTGGAACCAAGCAATTATTATTTTTTTTAATTTAATTTATTTTTATTATTTTACAAAAATACAATTTACAAATTAGTTACACCTTTATCATGTGTGTCTATGTATATGCACACACATGCATACATATATACATATACGTAGTAGTGGTGTGCTGGTAAACCACCTCTCTGCCCTGCCTTCATCCCCCCACCCCCCGCCCCCACTCCAAATACTCTGGTTTATAGAGTTTGCCAATTTCTGTAGTGTAAACACTCCCATCCTTGCTGATTTGAAAGTACCAACTTGATGTTACTGAACAAGGATTCTGGAAGAGATGAACATAATGGACTCTCAAAAGCTGATGGAAGCCAGCTTCAGGACATGCACATCTATAATAATAAAAGCATAATATGCTAATTAGACCAGACGACCTTCCAGATGAAGCCAGGGCTGCGAGGGAAGCCTGGGTCCCGGGTGCCAGAGGGAAGCTGGTGCTGGCAGCCGGGGGAAGGAAGGCCTATTCTTGCACAAATTTCATGCATTGGGCCTCTAGTATACACATAAAGGTGGAGTGTGTGTGTCTGTGTGTTGGAGGCTAATGTCATTTTTCTTACCTAAAATGCTTAAGAACATTTGTGGGTATATTTACACGCACAATGTTCTGTGCTCTCACATCTCCTCAGCCCATCCTTTGACCTCAGCCATTCAGAAGTCATCAGTTTCCAGCAAGTAAGACCCAGCAGTACCCCCCTCAGACTTCCATCTTGGGAGCTCTCTGCCTCTACTTCATTGGATGTCGGGCGGAGACTGGAGACCTTGAGATTCATGTGCAAGCATGGAAGTATGAGCGAGTTATTGTCCCACAGAGCAATCCTTGATGAATGGGGGTCAGAGCAAGTGGATAGACATCTCCTCTGTGTTTGGGGTGGGCAGTTCTGAGGCCCAGTCTACCTGGCTCTTCAGAGGGTCCTGCGGGACGGGGGCTCGGTGCCTCGATATTGTATCCTTGGGGAAGCTGTCCTTCTTTTCTTGGTTCATTCTCCCAGTGGCTCACTTCTGTTTTGTGGATTTGCCGGGGTTCTTGTCCCAGCATCAAGAAGGGTTCAGGAATCTGGAAAAGGCTGCGCGTAGATGACATAGGAATCCAGAGACTAATAAAGAGTCCGGAGATGAGATATAATTTTGAAAGGCATTGGGGGCCAGAGGACCTTCTAAAGGAACTACTGAAGACTACCTCCTTGTCTAGGACCCTTGCTTTTATTAACACAATTTGTCCTAAGGCAAGGTGGAGATAATACACTTCAAAGGGTAAGGTTTCAAAGGGTACAGAAGCATTGTCAGTTTGCGGCAGTGGTTGGCAAACCATGGCTCACGAGCCACATGCGGCTCTTTGGCCCCTTGAGTGTGGCTCCTGTCTGGCAGCCACAATCAGTTTCCTATTCAGGTTTGGGGAAATGCCTTTAGCCATTCCCAACAAGTGACTACATGTGTGACTCAACCCTGTTGAGTCCCCAAGTCTCATCAACCTTTTGATGAAACTCTTGAAATTATGACATGCTGGAATTGGTCCCCGGCATGGATTCACATCCCAAAATCTTACCTTCAAGTGAGGTCTAGTCTTGGGCTCTTCCTTCTTGGAGGGCACAGCCTGAGGTTCTAGGCTTATTGCCCGGGCTCTATAAAGATAGCGATTTGATGAAATGTAATCTCCACCACCAACACTAAGTAGGTTGTTAGTTAAAGTTTCATCTACAAAATACTTAATTTGCATTCTCTTTAGTTTAACTGACAATTAAGATGATTTGGCTTAGATTGTAACTTCTAATAAAGAAGAGGTAGTTATGTGATAAAATCTAAAGGGGCCCTATAAAAAGGAGAATATACAATGGTCTATTAAGTCAATTGCCTTGGACTTCTTCTATTTAAGGTTTATACACCAGCAAATTATCAAAGACAAATAGATATACATTTACTCAGTAACCTATCTATTTCTCCTGCCCACATTCACACAAAAAATAATTCTTATAATCACATACTGGAAGTATATATTTAATTCTTATGCAGTGTTTAAAAAGGTATTCAAAACAGTTGTCATAATATTAAAATAGAACATTGTAATTAAGTTAATTTTCACATCCACAAATAAAAAGAAAATATTAATAATGAGTTCAAAAGGTAGTTTTACGCCATCATCATTCTGGGTTATATTATTGGGTTATATTATTTTTGGCTTAGGTTTGAACTATTTAAGTATGGTAAGACAGCTATTTCTGATCAATGTATTTTTGTATTTTTCTTTTCTTTCAGATAGCCAGAAACCAAAAACTTAATATTGATGCCAGCTAATTCAAATCAAATAAAACAAGAAACACTTCAAACACACAGCATATCAAATAAATTAAGACAAATATAAAATTTAAATGGTCTTGAAAACTTTAATTTATATTTAATCTAAGTTGCTTATTTAGAAAGAAATAATTTTAAATTTTCCCCATTTTAAAAACACAGAATTTGAACACAAAAGAAAGACATGTACATAATGAGAATTTAGAACATACAAAAAGGAGTACAGGAGAAAATACAAATCACTCTAATATTGTTTGGGAGTGTTACTAGAACCCCATTGTTTTTGAGTCTGTCTGCCTACGTACAATGGCCCAAATAAGTCTACAAGTAGGAGTTTGCAGTATAGAAAGAAAAAATAGTTTAATATTGAATTGGCCAATCCAGAGACAGGAAGCTAATGCTAGAAACCCTACCCCCCAATAGTGTTAGGTTACAGATTATTTAGGGCGAAATCCCAAGACACCATGGGCTAGAGGGCTCAGGGTTGTGCCGGGAACTGCTTGGTCAGAGGAGAGGTAAGGGTAATAAATCATTTCTTCAAGTGCTAAGGACAGTTTTGAGATCTGCTCCCATGTTTCTTTCTCTGGTCTCCTGAAAAAGTAGCCAAATTTAAACAAATTTAGATAAAATAAAAGTATTATGCAAAAAGCTTGAATTTTATAATAAAAATGTCTACCTATAGTTTTAAACATATTTGTTCAGCCTCAAAGAAGTTTGGGTTTAAAGATTTGGGGCCTCATTTTGGTTTATTTAAGAGTAACAGCACCTGCCTGGCCAGTGTGGCTCAGCAGTTGAGCGTCAACCTGTGAACCAGGAGGTAATGGTTCAATTCCCGGTCAGGATACATGTCTGACTTGCAGGCTCGATCCCCATTGTGGGGCATGCAGGAGGCAGCCGATCAATGATTCTCTCTCATCATTGATTTTTAATCTCTCTCTCCTTCTCTCTTCCTCTCTGAAATCAATTAAAATATGTATTTTTTTAAAAAGAAGAGTAACAGCACCACATTGAGTTTCAAGAGCCACCTGGAAATAGATTTCAGAGGGTCATTTGCTTGTATTTGATACTCCTCAGCTCTGTTCCTGGACCCATGCCTAGTGAATTAAATTGCTGCAATTTTCCAGGCCTTCATTAATGCATTTGTATAGAAGATAAGCAACAAGAAGAGCGTTTTTTAAGGGCTCTTAGTAAAGATATGAAGTTGTTTGAAGCTGTTTCCTAATGACCTGGTAATTGTTCAGCAATGATGTGTGAGTGTTCTAACAGCAACCTCTTATTGCCTGAGGTGGCCTTAAAAAAACATCTGATTCTGCTATTTTCATAATTACTGTTAGTCTAATACTGAGCTAAATTAGTTTAAATACAAAGTACTGGAATACAATTGCGTCAATCCATCCTTTCTAAATACTTCCCATTTAACAAAACACCATCAGCATTTATCTGTAGAGTGGGTATCTGATGAAGAGTCATCAGGAAGCAACTGTGAGAATAACGGAATGATGCTGAGTACCTCTGGAATTTTGCAATGATGTGTGTGTGTGTGTGTTTAGTTCACAGATTGACTCCTCAGATGACCGAATGGTTCTAGCAAGGAGCTAGCTACATGACTCCAAAAGGCCTTTGAGCAGTCTTTATTCTTGCTGCTCAGGAGTCTGGCTGGGGCCTCCTGGAGTTAATTGCAGCCACAGCCTTTCCTGCAGGGCCAGCTGCTTTTCTGGTCAGAAGAGATAAACAGAGGCTCAATGGGAGATCTATTTCTGGGTGTTGAAAGGGCCTCTGTGCTGCTGGTTGAGGGGGAAATCACCCAACCTCGCTCATGGAATGCCTAGATTTTAGACGAGTCTCAACTGGGCTGACTGGGCACTTAAAGTCTCTGCCACGTATCTGTTCCATGCCAGTAGGCTACCTCAGGAATGTCCTCAGGGAGATGACAGAAACACAAGAAAGAGCAAGGCCTCTCGAGTTGTAGACTTAGAAGCACCATACTTGCACTTCTGCTTCATTCTATTACCCAAAGCCAGGCACATGGTCAAGTCCAGAG
>NW_005354291.1:5156127-5180053 GCF_000412655.1 Myotis brandtii | reverse complement strand
GGAGAAAGAGAGTGAGGAGGGAGTGTGGGAAAGAGAGGCTTTGTAATGACTTCCATGTGAGGACAGCCTGGGACCCTTTTCTCCAACCTCATCTCCTTCCATCCTTTCTTTCACTTTATGGTTGGAACACATCATACTTCCCCAACTTGTACACTATTTCAAACCTCTGGGGTCTTACTTGGACTGCTCTGTGTCCAAGTAGAGTTCTTTATTCCTCCTTTTGGTACGGATTCGAACCCCTCTGACTTTCCAGTTTACTTCTTCAAGGGAAAAAAAAAGAGAGAAGAGCCGTGAGTGGTTTGGCTGAGTGTATAGAGCATCTGCCTGCAGACTGAAGGGTCCCAGGTTCGGTGAGAGAGAGAAAGAGAGAGAGAGAGAAAGAGAGCGAGAGAGAGAGAGGAGGGAGAGAGGAGAGGCAACAGGATGGCATCATGCTGCTCCAATCTTTGTTTGTTTTAATGCTCACCTGAGGCTATGTTTAGAGAGAGGGAGAGAGAGAAACATCTATGTGATGGGAAAGATGGTTGCCTCCGTATGATCCCTGACCAGAGATCGAACCCACAACCTAGGTATGTGCCCTTGTTATTGGTGGGGGTGTGTGCTCTGTGTCCTTACCTGCTACTGATGGAAGTGGGCTTCTTGGGGTGCCACAGGAACAAGAATTTTGAGGCCCCATGGGAGGAGGAGGTGTTATGGAAAGCTATTGACGAGAGGTAACATGACGGGAGATCCTCTCAGGGTCCCATCTCCCTACGTCCCGCCATGAAAGAAGTCCCATTTTGTCTCAGCAGAGCTAGGATTAAAGGCAGTGCCCAGAGTTTCTGCTCCATATCAAAGCACAGTCAAGTCCAGCATCAGGCTAAGGTAGCTTGTGTTCCCACCTGCAGTCCACTGTGTGTAGGGTTTGCATGGCCATGGGCCATACAGCTTCTAGGAGCTCATGGTGGGCTAGAGGAAATCCACAGACCAAGCAAGTGCAAGGAAGCAGGAGCCAAGCAAGAGGAAAAAGAGAGAATTCCTTTGCCTGTGGATTATGTATTTCCAAATGGTTGCAGGCTTGCACTGGGGTCCACCCTCTTGATCTTTGTTCCCAGGTTAGACTGACAGGCAAGCACCTTCCCTATGTGACGCTGACCTCACTGCCATGTGCCCATCTTCTCCTTTCCCCTCAGTGATTTGCAGGGAATGGACTGGTGGTTTCCTGGGGAGTGTGAAGTTGCAGCTTCCTGGTGAAGCTGACCATCGGACCATGCTTATAATATCTGGCCTCCCCTTTGCTTTCTTCCTATTATTAATTTTAATAACTTGCTAGTTACAACAGTAACACCCTGACCGGGTATTGAACCCGCAAAAATTTTGGTGTACAGGACGACACTCCAACCAAATGTCCCCCGGCCAGGGCTCCATTTTTTTTTTTTTAATATATTGGTTTAGGACCCACCAATATCTCATTTTACCTTCATTACCGCTTTAAAGACCCTATCTCCAAATAGTCACATGCTAAGTTTCTGGGGGTTAGGACTTTAACATATGCATTTTGGAGGGACACAATTTTACCCATAACAAGGTCATACTGGATGAGAGGGGCCCTAAATCCAATGACTGAAGATATTAACATCAAGGGTCCTTATGACTTTGATTATTTAGCTTTAAATCCTAGTTCTGGAAATCATGTTTTTCTCTCTCTCTCAACACAGAGACCTAGCCTTTCCCTTTAGAGTGAGGAGGGAGTGTGGGAAAGAGAGGCTTTGTAATGACTTCCATGTGAGGACAGCCTGGAACCCCTTTCTCCAACCTCAATTCCGTCCATCCTATCTTTCACTTTATGGTTGGAACACATCATACTTCCCCAACTTGTACACTATTTCAAACCTCTGGGGTCTTACTTGGACTGCTCTGTGTCCAAGTAGAGTTCTTTATTCCTCCTTTTGGTACGGATTCGAACCCCTCTGACTTTCCAGTTTACTTCTTCAAGGGAAAAAAAAAGAGAGAAGAGCCGTGAGTGGTTTGGCTGAGTGTATAGAGCATCTGCCTGCAGACTGAAGGGTCCCAGGTTCGGTGAGAGAGAGAAAGAGAGAGAGAGAGAAAGAGAGCGAGAGAGAGAGAGGAGGGAGAGAGGAGGAGAGGCAACAGGATGGCATCATGCTGCTCCAATCTTTGTTTGTTTTAATGCTCACCTGAGGCTATGTTTAGAGAGAGGGAGAGAGAGAAACATCTATGTGATGGGAAAGATGGTTGCCTCCGTATGATCCCTGACCAGAGATCGAACCCACAACCTAGGTATGTGCCCTTGTTATTGGTGGGGGTGTGTGCTCTGTGTCCTTACCTGCTACTGATGGAAGTGGGCTTCTTGGGGTGCCACAGGAACAAGAATTTTGAGGCCCCATGGGAGGAGGAGGTGTTATGGAAAGCTTTATTGACGAGGTAACATGACGGGAGATCCTCTCAGGGTCCCATCTCCCTACGTCCCGCCATGAAAGAAGTCCCATTTTGTCTCAGCAGAGCTAGGATTAAAGGCAGTGCCCAGAGTTTCTGCTCCATATCAAAGCACAGTCAAGTCCAGCATCAGGCTAAGGTAGCTTGTGTTCCCACCTGCAGTCCACTGTGTGTAGGGTTTGCATGGCCATGGGCCATACAGCTTCTAGGAGCTCATGGTGGGCTAGAGGAAATCCACAGACCAAGCAAGTGCAAGGAAGCAGGAGCCAAGCAAGAGGAAAAAGAGAGAATTCCTTTGCCTGTGGATTATGTATTTCCAAATGGTTGCAGGCTTGCACTGGGGTCCACCCTCTTGATCTTTGTTCCCAGGTTAGACTGACAGGCAAGCACCTTCCCTATGTGACGCTGACCTCACTGCCATGTGCCCATCTTCTCCTTTCCCCTCAGTGATTTGCAGGGAATGGACTGGTGGTTTCCTGGGGAGTGTGAAGTTGCAGCTTCCTGGTGAAGCTGACCATCGGACCATGCTTATAATATCTGGCCTCCCCTTTGCTTTCTTCCTATTATTAATTTTAATAACTTGCTAGTTACAACAGTAACACCCTGACCGGGTATTGAACCCGCAAAAATTTTGGTGTACAGGACGACACTCCAACCAAATGTCCACCGGCCAGGGCTCCATTTTTTTTTTTTAATATATTGGTTTAGGACCCACCAATATCTCATTTTACCTTCATTACCGCTTTAAAGACCCTATCTCCAAATAGTCACATGCTAAGTTTCTGGGGGTTAGGACTTTAACATATGCATTTTGGAGGGACACAATTTTACCCATAACAAGGTCATACTGGATGAGAGGGGCCCTAAATCCAATGACTGAAGATATTAACATCGAGGGTCCTTATGACTTTGATTATTTAGCTTTAAATCCTAGTTCTGGAAATCATGTTTTTCTCTCTCTCTCAACACAGAGACCTAGCCTTTCCCTTTGGATAATCAACAACCCTGGTAGCAGCAGCCAGTAGCCAGGACCTGAATAATGATCTCACTGCAGGAAGTCTGCAGGATAAAGGTCACATCTTGACCTGTTATGTTTCAGTTCCTGAGCCCTAAGGTGGAGCAATCCTCTGGCTACTTTCTCATGAGACCAGACAGAGGGACACGGCAAGAGACCTCAGAACTGTCCTCAAGGCCTATAATTTGGCACTTTCAAATTGTACCTTTTCAGTTATTTAAATTCCAAATCTATTGGAAAAAAGACAAGATTCTGCTCTCTTAAAAACTTTTATTAGGCATTGCTAGATGCTGCTGCACACATCATGGGAGTACACGGCACTCCACAGGAATCCATACAACAGCTCAGACAGTGACATTCAAAACAGTTGATTCCCACGACAGTTTTCATCCCAGTAGAGTGAGTGTCCTTATATCCTTCCATGAGATCAGATGTCATAATTAAGATTACCCTTCCATTCTAAATCAACCAACAAAAACAATAAAATAGAAAGGCCCCACCTCCCCCCACAAAAGACAATAGGGATATCTGAGTGTCCAAAATTAGACTCCAAAATATCCCACGGTATCCATTCTGAAAGACTTGCCCCTAAAATTTGTGTGAGCTGACATTGGGTGCTTTTGCTGCCAGCAGCAAGTGAAACTGCATTTACTAAGAAGGAGCAGTAAACCAATACATATTCATCGACCATCCTTGAGGTAAGAGATATAAAAATTTCACTGCTTAAAAAAAAAAAGTTAATTTCCAAGTCCTGTCCAGCAGGACATATCTGTTGGCAGGAAGATTATTTTTCTGTCAAATATTTAACACATATTTGCACATACAGCCTGTGTCTTTTCTAAGCACATGATTTATTTTAATTATTCATCATACATTCATCATGAAAAGTTGAATTATATACTATGGTACATGAAGAATACAACAAAACTAGCTTTCTATATAGAGCTAACACAAAAGGCAAGACCAAGAAGAGCAAAATAATATATTGTACACAATGTCTTGATGTCCATTGAGCCCACTGTGAATGAATAACTGGATGTAATAATGAACACCATGTTTTTTCAGCATCTGTGTGGAAGTAAATGACAGATAACATGTTGCCAAAAATAAGTTGTAGAGAACTGGTCAAATTCCTGAAGTACCATATACTTACTTTTATTTATAATGCTTTTTGCCAAGTAACTGTGTCCTAATAAGAGCTATAGGTAACCATTCCAACTCCTGTTTTAAACATTAATAATCATCATTCTTTTTTTTTTTTTTGGTTTAAAAATGTTTCAATTATAATGATTTCAATTTATGGTGTTTAATATTTTTTTATACTCTTGGTTAAAAATGAAGAATGAATTTAAGAAAAACACATTGGCTAACACACTGTTCTAGAGATAACACAGTGGATTAAGATAGCAAATGCAGCCTATTTATACCCATAAAGGTTCACTGTCTCAACAAGGCCTTTAAACAGAGGGACCAGGGAACATTCACAAAAAAATATATGGCTCTGTAGATAAGAAACAAAGTCAAGTGAAAAAAATAAGGCACCAATAACATATATAAATGTTATACACTCTCATCACACAAAGCACCGTAGGAAAGGTTATAGGGAACTATACATTAGTGCTATTGGAAAATGGTAATAAAACCAGTTTCCATAGCTTTTATTCACCAACTTCTTCCTTTCTTTTCAGTAATAACTGTATAAACACAAAAATGGGGGAAATTATATGTTAAAAGCACAATTCATGAAACCAACAGCACAAAATAATCATTTGGCATTAAGAAGTTGATTAAGGTCTTAAATACTCCTTATTTTCCAACATTTTCATCTCAACAGCATTTTGTTTTTTCCTTTCTAATTTTCTTTCAGGGATTTCTACATGATACATTTTAAAAATTTATTTCTACCTGCCTCTTTGTTCAAATACATTCATAATGGTTTCCTCCACATAGTTTTATGAATACCTAAGTTAACAGTTTGACTAATGAAATGTAAAAAAAAAGTTAATAATAAAATAAAATATTTTCCAATATCATTGAAAAGAGTAAATAAAATCTCTTTTCAGTTAGGCTAATTTTAAACATAAAAATATGACATTATTTGGAAAATGACCACTAATTTTACACAAAATGAAAAATATGTAATATAATGAGATGACAGACAAAATCTGGTACAAACTACTTATGAAAGTCATTCATCTTACAATTAAAAAATTCTTCTCATTTGCTATTATTCATGGAAATTTAATTAAAATGGGATATATTATGATAATTCAAATGAGATGACAATTATTCCTCAGAACTGCAATTTCTGAGTATACAGCAATATATTAAAGATCCAAACAATTTTCTCTTTAGCAATTTACACTCTTTGTGAAAAAAGAGAATGTGAATAATTTAATTGTCCCACAGTTTTGCAGTAGGTATATACACATATAAATATATTTGTTTCATGAGTCTTATAATCAATTTAGTTTAAAATAGAAATAAAACAACTAATTGTTGTGGCAACTTAATAAATAATGTACTAACATAAAAACAATTTAATGCTACTGTTTTTGTAGTCCTTCTACATAAAAATGTTTCTGTGACCTCAAAATCTACTACTGAATAATTGCTTTCATAAGCAACAAGATTGTCAATTAATTTTTATATGAAAAATCTGTAACAGATTGTCCTTGTCAAGGTAAATGGATTTATATATCTATATCTATACAGTTATGTATCCATTACCATTCTAGGTATCGTATGAATTATAAGATTGGTTACTTTTTTTCAATACCATCTATAGAATTTTAATTATAATGGAAAGGGTCAAATATCAAAAGTAAACTATGGCCATACAGAACTTTTTAAAAAAACGAGCCTTAGAAAAAGGGCTTGTAATCAGCTAATTTAAAAAATCATATACTTTATTTAGAATTTTCTTTATAAAGGAACATAAAGCATAATATTTTTATCAAATATTAGGTAGCATTACTTGAAAGGAACAGTGAAAGTGTATTTTGACACAGGGGATATATGTTCATTTTAAAAAGTTATTTTTAAGAATCTACTGGATTATTGAGACTGTTTCCCCAACTGGGACATGAGGTGAACACCTAACAGCTTTGTGGGGAACCGATAAAGACAGCACAGCTTGGCAACCGTGAGGCAGAATCTGTGAAATGCACTATTTTGCAATTTCTGGGGCCCTTTAATAGCTGTGACTCTCCCTTGAACTTTCCCACATCGTGGAAAAGTTCAATATTAAATATTGAACTAAACCAATATTAAATATATATTGAGTGTGGCTTGCATCAAAATCATACCAACGAAAAAGGTGAACATTTGCAAATGACAAATGGTTTCTCATGAATAGGGCTAATATCAGTTAATGTGATCTGCTGTAGATTACCAAACATTCTAATTCTAAACCCATCGTTGAGTCTTATATACAAATGCTATACTATATAAACACAGCCCCAAATCCAAGCTGTAGGACTTTTTTGCTAACACGAAGACCATAAACCATACATTTGGCCATTTTGGATGAAACATGAATGAGTTGTTGTCAGGCTGGATGAATGTCTACATGCACTTTCTGTTCAACTAATATGCAAACACAATATCAACCTTACAGTATTCATGAAGCAATTTCTGAGGCTTGGTTGTAGAATATTTTAGGCTCTATGATCCAACAGACATCTCATTCATTTTATTTCTTATCAGAGGGCTGGGCAGGGTTCTCCAACTCTGTCCCAGGTACTTCTGATATATTTTAATTTAAAGATAAAATAAGCCAAAGTAAGTTATGCTCACTACCACTGCCTAATTATGAAGTCCTTTCAGTGTTTGCATTTCATTTCCTTAGTGTCAGAGGAGTTAACGGTGAAACAGAATTTATCCCACATTTGGCAACAATGGGAAGGGAACTGCAGAGGGAAAAAGCAAGACAACCAGAAAATCTAAAAAAGAAAAGAGGAACTCGATGTTGGAAGTGTGAGAGTATCACTTCACAAGTAGGGAAGAACATCATTTAACAGTAATGGTGGATCAGAGTAACTAAAATGTGGGAGAGGCCAGAAAAAAATAGTTTCAATGGCAATATAACCTAGGTGATATAGAGTTAAATACACCGAATGAAATTCCTTTTATAAGCTAAAAGGAACTGGGGGTGTGGGGTGGGGGGTGGTGGTGTGGGAAGCAGTGGCAATCTTTTATATATATATATATTTAAATAATAATGTATTGGCCTTTATGTCATTTGTAGTGTGTCATAAGCATAATTACATGCTTCTAACATTGGCACTATGTGTGTGATATGTGGAGGCTCCAGCCAACGCTCCAAATGGACAGCCTCAGGTCTGACACTACAGTGCCTCTCTGCCTCTTGGATAATGGCTACTACACCTCCAGCCTCACCACAGTGGCATACAATGGAAGAGCCACACACTGTTAGCTACGAAATGAGTGTCAGTTCTATCCTTAAAGCCACAGTTACAAAGAGTTCCGCTGCCTTTCTCTTTTAAAGGTCTGCATCATTGGTTTGCACCCAAAAGATATTTCACAGTATTCAATACTCCGCACCTTTTGGGCCTCTGCTTTTGTTCAGACCGTATCTTAATGATTCTATCAATCTATTTCTGTTTTATTAAAGTAATATTTGTCGTTATACATATTAAACATGGGAGTTTGGAACTTATTTTCCATAGGAGGAGGAAAATGTCATACTTAAGTTACGAAGATTTGGAAAACAAAAATACTCTCAAACTAGCGATTGGTGATAGTTTTCATTTATATCTCGTCAGTGGACTTTCTTTTATAGATTTCATGAAATACGAAAATGCAGTTAAAACTTGCAGGAGAAATTAACTTGATATTTTTAACCAACATCCCAACAAGGTTATTAGGTAGCATTTATTAATTATTTGCTATATTTGCGCTCCTGAGACCAATTTTCAGGATTGCTATAATTTCAGAAACTCAGCTACAGTTTTTTCAGGTATATTTTACTTGTTTTAAATTTTCAGCTTCAGATTGCTCCCCAAATTTAAAGAACTGACACATAATTGCTAACACTGTTATTCTACTGCCTCCATCAAGTAAATGTAACCAGTTTCTTTCATTCTGTCAAGTTACTTAAATGGCACAACTGTTTTAAAGTGCATGAATGACTTTTAAGGCTATATTTATGATATTAACACAAAACAATAAAGCTAACCACAGGAAAAATTACTTTCCGTAACTGGGATAGATTTCAGCCACAAATATGACAGGACAGGCATATAATCCAATAGGGAGACTCACATTAAGGCATATGTGCAGTTTACTTACAAAATTAAAAATGGCTTTTGGCATAATTTGATTTTAAATTTTGAAGTCTTTAATGAAGTATACCACGTAGTATTATTTAGGCCACTAACTTTTTAAAAAAGTAATTATGAATTTAACAGGCAGCACAAAAGTCCAATTCTAAAAACAATCGCATTTGTTTAAGGGAAACCGGATGGATGTCTTGGCAGACGTACTCTAATGTGACACAGGTCCGGAAGGAATGCTGATGCTCTGCACATGCCAGAGTGTGTTTCCACCCCCTCCTGCCTCTCCTCTTGTCTTTTAGTGAACAGGAGCTAGAGCATCAGAGTAGAGATAAATGAGGTGGGGGTGGGGGAGATCACCAAGGACTAGAAGGGATTACAGTGGTTTGAGGGTATTTTAGGGGAGCCATGGGCCATATATTTGGGTGGTAGGATTGAAAGATAAAGGCTCAATTAGGATTTAGGGACTCAAGAGATGGTGGGTGTGGCTGGACAAGGAATCTCCAGACAGGCACCACTGAATCCTGATATCGAAGTCTGGAAAGTACAATTAGAGATATCAGGTTGTAACCCGAGTGGTGTTTAATTACCTTTGATTGTTTTCCTGTCTGATCCACCTCAGGATACAATAGCACCTATCAGAAAATCAAGGTGGTGGCAACACAATGTTGCTTGTACCAAAGGTTTGAGCCCTCTGGGTAAGTCCACATGCTGAGGTTCTTAGGGAACTGCTAAGCTTCACTGTAAAAGGAATGTTTCACATTATTCCACAAGTTATAAACGTCCCAACAAACCACCAAACCTGCATACCATCTAATTTATTTTTCTATAGATAACGGTGGCCATTCATAATTGCCAAGATATTGCTTCTTACTTTTCACAATGGCATAATTAAGTTCCTTTGTGCAGCAACATGCATGGACATGGATAGTGTTTACCAAAAAATGGGACAAACGTGATCGGTTTGGTTATTTCATTTAAATCCCTCAAGTCTTAAAACTAGGCTATCCAAATATCAATGTACCTTCCTTGGCTATCTTATAGACATCTCATTAAATTTTATTTTTATTAGAATAACATTAATTTTCTTTTATATGTCTTGGCAAGATATTTATTTGGCTAATTAAGCAGGAGTAAAACTATCCTGCAAAAGATGCCTTTCTTTTAAAATTATGCACTTCTATATAATTGTTTTTTCTCCAAGAAAAAAGATCTCAAATATACAATCTCTATGCTCTCATTCACAGAAAATGCATTAACATTTTATTACAAATATGTTATCGGAACCGAATTTAAAAACTTATGGAAATGTTAACACAAAATGACAACAATTTATATAAAGGACCCTCACTGATGCTTTGTACTAGAGAAGTAAAAAGTGATCTTGATTATCAACAGGAGACTAATTAAATAAATTAAAGTATACCCCCACAGTGGGATATGTAGTAATTTACAAAAGAATGAGGTAACTCTATTTAAACCCTTATGGAAAGGTGTCTACCAATATATAATAAAATGGAAAATAGTGTCACTGGACAGTAAGAATGCTAATATTCTGGCTGTATAAAACTAATATACACACAGACACACACACACACACACGAACAATTGTTTGTATATCTGTAGAAAGTGTCTGTAAGGACACATACCAAATTACTAACAGTGTCTACCCCTAGAAAATAAGGAGTGGGTTAAGTAGAGAAATTTGTATGTTATAATTCTGTATGATTTGATTTTTTTCAAAAAAAGTATATATTAAATTTACAATAAAAACATATAAAAATGACAAGCTTTGGATAGAAAGATATTTTATGTGTACGCCTGTTTCTCCAAAGTAGTTTTTGTAATTCATTCCAAAAGTTATTACTGTTGTTTTAACTTCAATGTTGGCACTGACATATAAATAATCCTTTTTAATTCCTTCTCTCTTTCTAAGATCTTAATGCCACTTAGTTAAAAAAAAAATCACAAATAATTACTTTAAGTCACCAACAAGAAAAGGCCCCATCTATAACAACTTTTAAAGAGGAAAAACACACACATTTTTAAAAAAAATCCATGCTATAGAAAAAGGACAATCCTATGCAGCACAGTACATGCTTGCTGAAGCATTGATGAAACAGCCTTCACTGGTAACAAATACCACTTTGTATTTGGAAAATTGGAACGTTTCCAAATAATATAAAAATATCTCCCAAAGAATAGTTATTCAAAGAAAGAAATAAAAATCCCTGAGTAGGCCAAAGGCAACAGACACAACACCTAAGAAAATAGATTATCTAAGACCAGAGAGTATATTATTTAGCGAGTTGGTATATATATGTATGTGGCATATGTATTCATATCCATCTATGGAGATATTATATATGTATACATATATATCCTACATAAATATATGGATAATATATATACATGTTTCTATGGAAATAGTATATATACATACATATATATCACACATAACCATATCCACTAGATTTAGAGTTATTATATTCACGTATCGTCAAACTAACACCTAAGTCTGGAAGAGACAAATTTACAAAAATTAAGCACTTTAGGAAAGAATTACATGGATTTAAGATGGAAATTCTCATTCTCTCAGTTTTAATACTAGAGCATGTAGAATAAGCACTCAATAAATATTTGTCGAATGGATGATGAATGAATGGAAAGATGATTTTGTGAAACTATATAGCACATTGCTTTTTCTGGTATCATGTTATGCTTTAGTAATATGACATTCCAGAACTATACGGCACACCCTCCTCTAACTGGAAATAGTCTAGTCCAGAAGCTATAGTATAGCTATTCTGAGTGTCATTCAGAAACTTCAATACCATGGACTTTTAGATCAAATAAAAATCATAAATGTTCTTATACCTTGGAGTTCAACAAGACACACTATCCATGTTAATGCATGTTTTTTCACATCATCTATTTCAACTCACACAAGGTTGCTGTGAAATTAATGCTATACCTATGCAGATAACTAATTTTACGCATTTGGAAACAAGTGAAAACTAGTCTTCTTAGGGGTCTTTACTTCCTTTCTGCTGATGAACTTTTGTGATGAAAACAAAGGAATAACATAATTTAGTTACTTGTCCTTTTCATCTTGGTAAAACTTCCTGAAAATAATTCCTTCATTTTTTTTTTTTTGTTTCCTTCTCCAAAAGCAGTTTATATTTTAGATAAACCCATAAACACATTTTTTTTAAATTACCCCTCCACGAGAAGATACCAACACATTATTCTGCATAGGAAGAGTAAACATAAGAAAAAAATCCTTCAAAACTAGTAAAACTTGGGAACAAATTAAAAAGAGAGAAAGAAAGAAGAGGATGGAGTAAATAATGCCACACCTTGACCTAAAGCAAAATTATCTGTAATTACAAGTTATTTAAAAAATTAGCAGAATAGGGATCTGTTTAAAGGATTAAGCAGTGTTTTCCACAGCAAACCTGTTATTTAAATTAACTAATTCTGCCTAAAAAATTTATTCATATAGTGAAACATGTAAGCCAAAATATAAGAAATCTGAAAGACTGAATGTTCAGGTCTTGAGAATTTCCTAAAATCAGTCAATCAGTTTTGTCAGTTTATAAAGTTTGATAATCCTTGGGTGACAAGGCACACATTTCTGTGTGTGTGTGTGTGTGTGTGTGTGTGTGTGTGCGCGCACGTGTGTGTGAGTGACAAAGAGAGAGCAAGAAATAGAAAGGGTCAACAATCGAAATAGCCTGTTGTCTAAATTGACTTTAATTCAGTACATTCTCAAATTATGCTCACAAAGGAACCATCATCTTTAAAGATATCTATGAAAATGTGGGAAAATAGTGTAGAGGCATGGAAGTTGACCAGTACAAGGTCATTGGGCCGAGTTTTAATACAAATCTTTATACACACACATTCATACCCCTACATGTATACACTTCGGTAACTCATGATTCTTTTCATTAATTTTGTTTCATTAGTTCCCTTTGGGCACTGAGATTTTTTTTTAGACAATTACAGCATCTGAAGGAGGAAGGAATTACACTGCTTGGGCCACAGATGAAAACAGGGGCATATGGTGAGCCTTCATCTGCTGAAAGGTGGCCTTGCTTGTTGGTACAGGTGGGACTTCGGCTGTTCACACCAAGTCTCACAGATGGCCTGGAGGAGGGTTCAGGTACAAAGACAGTCCAAGCAACTCTCGGGAGAGGCATGCTCAGACAGTGCTGAGGATAACTGGTTCTTACTTAAAATAATTTCTTCCAAGACCCATACTTAAAATAATTTCTTCCAAGACCCATTAAGAAGGTCAGAATTATGACAGGTGTTTATAATATATGAAAGTGACCATTCTGTAAAAGCAGCAATCAATATCAGGAAAGGCCAGGATACCATGTGGGGAGTGCAACGGAGCTAGAGGCATCGTGACCTGCAGAGAACCACGGAGACACGAGATGGCAGATGGGTCCTCTCGCTGTGTTCCAAGACGCAACTCTCAGACGGGTGTGCCATTCTGGATAGCTCTTACCCGGACCAGCTTAGTTAGATGAAATGACATGTACTTCACCAGTGCATACCTGTCCGTGATCGTTTTCTCTGTTTTTTACAAAGGCAATAGATAGGAAATACAAATAAACCTAGGGGTTAAAACAAAACAAAACACTGTAAGCTCATTAGAAGGAGAGGCATTTCGGTTTACACAGTTGAAAATTTTCCATTTTGAAAATGATTTAAAAATCATCATAATTTAGCAATATGTGAAAATGAAAAGAGGAGAGATATCTATGGCACAAAATGTATTTACTTGTACAAGATTTCATTCTTTATTCGTTTTCTTTAGGTCTCTCCCCTCTTTCACAATCTCCAGTGATACCAGTTTGAAAATGGAACAATGTTTTCTATCAAAATATCAAACCGTAGGTTTAAGTCTTATTCATTAGCTCTAGTTATACCATTTGCATACTATGATATTCATACTTCAGACAGAATAATGTGTTACTTAACAGCATGGGCTGTGGAGCCAAATGTCAGGTTTCATTCCCAGCTCTACCACTTATGATTGGCCCAGGAAGCCTTAATTTCCTCAACTGTAAAATGCAGATAACAACAGTATCTACTACATAAAGATTGGCTCACTGTCATAAATGTCAGTTACTTTATAATTCGATTTGTCTTATATGTGCAAATTACTTGCTAAATAGAACTTTACATATGAAAAGTTATTTTATTTAGAAAAAAATGCCATCCACTATGTGAAACCATCATCAGAGGTGCCTTTACCTATAGCATTTAACTTAATGTTCTCTGAAGCGATGATTCTGAACGTGCGGTCTCTGGTCCAGCAGCATCAGCATCACCTGAGAAGTTTTTGAACTAGAAACCCATGGGCGCTGCCCAGACACTGAATCACAAACTGTGGAGAGGGATCTGCAACCTGTGCTTAAACTGGCCCTCCTCTCCAGGTGGTTTTAAAGCTAGAGTCTCAGAAACCACTGCTTTAAAAAACATATTTTAATATATTTCTGTGCATAACACTATACAAATCGCTGATACATTTTCTATTGGTCAGGGCTCAAGTACATGTTGGGTATATGTTCTTATCACTTGAAGGTATCTTTTTCCACTCAGGGCACTCTTTCACTAGAACAAACCAAGGGTGTACCAGAGCCTCTTTTCTTTGATGATCCAACCGGAACTCAGAATTAAAAAAATCTGGGTTCTAGGCCACTGGACTCTTTTATTAAAATACTAGTTGTATGAATATCGTTATTCAAAGGGGGTTAATGATGCTTCATAAGATACATGGTACAAAGTGTCCATAGACTGAACAAGTGCCACACAAATACATCCTATATGAAATACGAGCCTCTGAATCTGTAAATCAATTGCCTATCTAAAGCAAGCATGGAACAGACATCATGTCCACTTAATAACAGACTCACATGATTACATTTGCACTCATTCTCTATGGCACTCAGAGAATTCTAATCTCAGATACGTTAAGTGTTTCTTACCAATTACAACTGCTATGGCCCCTAGTGCTAATCCCAGGACCAGGATTAGAGGTGCAACAAATAATTTTCCAGCTGGAAAACAAAAGGCAAAACCAGTTAGAGTCTTAGAGCAAAGTTACCCAACAAACATTTCAGCTATGCTTGTTAATATCACAGTGTATATTATATTTTAAAGGAAGTCTAATGATAATGAAGGCAGTGTTTCTCTAAGGAAATGTATCAGGTGTAGAACAATTATATACAGATGTAGGTTTAGTAACTTCACTGCAGTCCTGGGCACATTAGTCAAACATCTCATAAATCATTTATCCTTTATAAGCAAAAAAACTACCAAGCTACTGGCTCACTTTATTCTCCCAGGACTTTTCCTTTAGGTTTCTTGCATGTTCAATTTTCAAGATTCTAAAAGATTAAGGAGTGACACAATCTAAGTTGTGTCTCAAAAATATAATTAGCTCACAGAATGGAAAGCTAGTAGGTGCTGTAGAGGACTTCTGCCCAAGCCCTCCTCTGGAAAAGTGATTTATTTACTTCCGGGTCCAAAGAAACCAATATGAACACCTAATAAACAACTATAAAAGGATATTACAGTACTATTTTAGAGAAAACTACCAATAAACATACAATATATTGGAAGTTACTCGAGTAAATCATCTTAACAAATTATAAAAGGAAGCACTCTATAATAAGTCCTATGTCTAAATGTTGATAAGGATGCCCAAAGGCATCAATCAGCCTTTTTTTCCCCTAAATAAACGATTGAGCACTGATTATAATAAACACCAGATACATGCAAACATAGCAGAGTTCACAATCAGAATCCCACTAACTTTGAAAGGCACTAGCACACACACAAAAGCCTAATAGTTAATATCTTGTTGTTATGTCATAATCTTAATAATCTTCATCCTAAGGCATGTGACATAGCAGTGCAGATGCAGAGCCCAGACACACGAAGAGAGGAGGAAGGAATGGAGGGACTTGGCAGTAGAATCACTTAGCTGTTTAAAAATAAAGCAGCAACACTATTCTACAAATGAAGGACAGTAATTTGGAATACCCAATTACATAAAAATAACAGAAACATAATGAAGCCAGAAAAAATGTCAGTATTTTTATTCTTAAGAAGTGGTCTTTGGAACCATTTGGAATCATGACCAGACAGATAGAAAAAATACAGTGTTTAACATGTAATTGTAAAAGATTGCCATTCAACTGACACAATTGACACCCTGGGTTTTACTTATAGTTTTCACCAACGACAGAATCCAATTAAGTAATATTAAATTTCATTGAACAATTACATTTTGTACATTCTTAAAACTATACTAAACTGGTTAGAATATATTGGTTTGCATATTTTATTTATTGAAATATGTTTTTATTTATTTTTAGGAAGAGAGGAAGGGAGAGGGAGAAGGGAAGAGAGAGAGAGAAACATTGATGACAGAGAAACATCGATCAGCTGCTTCCTGCACGCCCCCTACTGGGGATCGAGCATGCAGTCTGGGTATGTGCCCTGACCCGGAATTGAACGAGTGACCTCTTGGTGCATGGGTCAACACTCAACCACTGAACAACACTGGCTGGGCTTGGCCTGCATATTTTAAAAGACTCTGTTTCTCTTCTGTGCATGTAGCTCAGTATGTTCATTCATGTGGTCATACATAATGTAGACCATGGTTCCCACACTCCAGGTGTGAGAGAAGAGCAGCCCCTCTGTGCCTCTGCCCAAGAACATCTGGAGGCGGTGGTCCCAAACCAAGGGAGCAAACTGGGTTACATCACATAAGGACAGCGGGTGGGAGGACTTCCTTAGGGTCAATCCTTCTTCCTTCTTATATGGCAGCAAAGGTAACCCCTTTGACAGAGTAACCCCTTTTCCTGCCTTTTGTGCAGATGGGAGAAGTGGGAACCTCTCCACGGGGAGTTTGGTCCACAAGAGTTAGAGGCAGCTGTGCTGGAGGTGGAAGATCTGTGTGGGAGGGAGAGCTTATCCTAGGGCCAGCTGCTCCTACATTGCAGGTTTGTTCTGACACATGCACACACACACACTCAGAACAGAAATGAGGCCCAAAAGAAAATCATTTACAGAAAGCTGACCATAACATTTTAAAATAAAAACAGAAAAGGAACAGAGAAAAGATTTCCCTGCCTACAAAGTCTATGAGCTGTGCATTCTACAGGCTGCTAAATAACTCGACTCTTGTATGCTCTGAGAAGAGGATTCTAGTGAATGGAAGGAAAAGAACTATCGTGCCACAGAACGGCACTGAAGTAGGAAAGAAAAGAACAATGCAAAAAATTTAGGATTTTGTGTTTGTAGGTTGTTCTCTGCATGCATTTTCTTACAAATAGGTTACAGCTCAAAACTTAATTTGCAATTAGTTTTCTCATGGTATTACTATTATAAATAGGGGTTAGATTCCCTGAGTATCCCTCCCAAGTCTATTTAACTAATAAGTAAATATTGGTTATATAATTATATCATATACCATTATAAGCAAATCAAGTCATTGAAAATGATTAAAATCAATGTTGACTATATTGAATTATATTGGCTATGGTAAATTATGCTTGAGTTTCAGTGAGGACATTTTTATAGAGGTTATACAAGATTTTAGAAAATGATGGCAACTGGTCTCCATAAATTAAAGTGAATCCTAAAATACATGTTCTCTCTTTTACTTGAAAGGAATCTATCATCAGCACCAGCGTGGGTCTGATTAACCATCATATGTACTGGAGAGGGGAGTGGTTTACATAGCAGTGATGGAGAGCTAAAGAGAGCTCTAAAACAGCTTCATGAAGGAACTAGGCAAAAGGAGGTAGAAAATGGGCAACGTGGAAGATGTTAACAAGTGTTGCATATACATGGGAAACTACCACAGGAAGACATAATGGAGTTCTTTGTGATGAAAGAGAGGAAGAAATCCCACAGTGGGTACATTCCAGGGGAGTGAGTGCTATTGAAACAACTATGAGGTCTGAAGAACTGCCCACATGAAGGTGGAATCAGGCCAGAGCAAAAACCTGTGTTTATGTTTGCATATCTGTGTATGACATTGTGTGTTGAAGATTAAGGAGGAAAAACTGGGGTTTGTATGCTCTGAGGGCATTTGCTACTCAGTACATTAACTGTTAGCTAGTAATACAATAGAAAAGATATACAGTGACTTATCAACTATATGGATACAATGGAACTCCATTAAGGGCTCTGAAACATATGGATGTTTTTTATTGTATAGCATATCCTCTATGAACAGAGAGAGGGTAGGTATAAGATTCACTGCTAGGCATTGTCAATATAAAAATAAATGTGACGTTTCTCTCAATAGGCGCCTTACAATAGGTTACAGAAATTTAAAAATTAATTTTACATTTCTGCAGAGAAATTAATAATTTGTACTCTGAACAAAATCTGGTGGCTCATGTAAGACAGTCCTGCCAACAAACTTAAGTTCTTAATTATAAACTCAAAGGGAGAGAGAATATCTCCCCCGTTTTGGGGTAAAGGCCCCACTAGGATAGCTGGCAGTGGTCAGCATTATCCTGGCTATTCCATTTCTGAGTTCTGCTATCACTGCTCACTTCGCCAGGGAAGATGCCTCAAGGTCACGTCTAGTACTTACCACAGACCGACCCTCGCACGAATCTCCTTAGATGAGGTCTCTCTGGGAGGTAGCGATATTTGCATCCAAATATACTGAGGTTTGATGTGTGGTCTCCAAAGAAACGGAGCTGGCGGTATCTCTCCCCACATCGATAACAAAAATTAGTGTTACATTGTGAACAGGTCATGTGATCACACCCTTCAGTTCTCTGGATGTGGATCTGTGTCGGAAAAAGAGGGAAAGGGAAGGAAAGGCGATTAAAACGTTCAGCAAGTAAATCTGGCAAATGTTAAGGAACAACACTTACAAGTTTTGCCACTATATAAACCTTTCTTACATAGCAGTCCTGAGCCTTTCAATTTGCTTGTAATCTGCCGGGAGCCGGTCCATCCTTGCTGCTTGACACAGTCGCTGCAGGGAAGAAACATCTGCACAGCATGTTTCAAGGGACCTGGCGTATATGGCATACTTTTCTTAATATGTTTGCTCCCCTTCTTGGTGCTATGTGTTTTAACCAAAGTCACCTCTCCGAGAAAGGTTGTTTCCCCAGGTGGGGATTTTTCCCTGGAGTTAGGGATTAACAGGACTAAGGAAGGGAATAAATCAGCAAAACTCCTTAACTAAGGCGGGTAGTTAATCACTTTAACTACAAACAATCACCCTTGAGCTACATAATCTTTACTCCCTGGAATGGAGATAAGAAACGCCCTAACCTTTGGAATAGAAATTGATAGGATTAAAATCAACTGGTATAAATACAGATGTAACAAGACAACAGAAGACAGAACCTAGAGACAGAACCTAGAGACAGAACCTAGCGAGAGAACATGGCAAAAGATCCTGGACAGAACCTGGCTACAGAACTTGGCTGGAGAACCTAGACAGAACATGGTAGGAGAACCTGGACAGAACTTTGCTGGCGTAGTTCCTGACCAGAACCTGGCTGGAGAACCACCAGAACTTTGCTGGAGATCCTGACCAGAACTTGGCTGGAGTTCCTGGCTAGAGATCCTGGCTAGGCTGCTGATCAACTGAACGCTGTCTCCATGTCATTCCTTCTTCGCCGACTCCGTCCACACCTTTGGGGACCCCTGGACCTGTTGGGGTTGGACCCCAACAGTAATCATGTTCTCCAGGATCGTCTTTGTGTCAAACACTTCATGTGTGCAAAGCTCAGTAACATTTCAGGTACTCACGCTGCTGGCTGGTTATGACTAATGTTTAAACTAACACATCCCAAAGAAAGCTCACATGTCTTTCTAGACATACACCCAACTCAATGGTCAGGAGACATTTTAAAATGCTGGGAAAGTGGATGTTGTGTAAGCTGTGTTCAACAAGGCGACTGGGGGAATAAGAGGAGATGAAGAGTATTCCTTAAAAGCCCGTATTATGTAAAACTTTTTCTGAATAAACATCAAGAAGCAGAAAGCTCTTTGTGTGGAAGAAAATGATAGGAGCTAGAAGTGTATTCACAATACCATTTTAGTTTCCAACTGTAATATCATTTGCAAATATGTTTACAGAACTGTTTGCAGAATTCTATTTGTGCAACTAAGCACTTTCCTCAATTGTTGCAGTCAAGTTACATGAAACACAACTTCACCCTTAATGCAACAAGGCTTTTATTCCTTTTTTCCCCCTCCCCTCCCGAGCGGAAAACAGCAAGGCTTTTATTCTTGAATAGTCCACCGTATACCCAACGTGGTAGTCACTGCTTCAGCCCTGAGGCCATGTTATAATCAAGATTTTACTCTTTGAGATATAATTGAATACTGACACAGACAGAATCCTCAGGGGCACTCATAAATTGGAGCCATCTTTCATTCCAGGATGTGCACAATTAGTTTCTCAGGTGAGCATTCATGAAAGAGAACTTAGTATTTCATTAAAAAGGTTTGGTAACACTGTCCAACTCTCATGTGATTGAAACAGGGCCAACTAAAAGCAGTCTTCCCATTTCACTACAGAGTAGGCACTTACTACATTCAAACTATAGCTCACTTATTCTTATCATATATATATTTTTAATCATTATATCTAAAGTTCTTTACTTAGGAAATGTATTTAAAATGTCTCCAATACCATTTTGACTATTGAGAGTTTCTACCCATGACTTTGTTTTGGGACTAGTGTTCAGTGAATATTTTAATGCAACCGAGAACGTCACAATTAATCATGTGAGCCAAACCCTCAGTGGTTGCTTGACTCATTTTAGTTAAGCCTTGGCCACAGTCCATGACTTTACATATTTCATTTAAAATAATGTTTTCCTTCCTCAATACACAGTCTAGTTCCCTGAGCTTCTGTAGCAGTTACAATTATGTTTTTCAAAAATGGACAATGATTATGGATAAAGTCACCCAGGAATAACAGATCTTTAATGTAAAAGGAGTAATTAAAAGGTTGACAGATAATAAAAATTATCCATTTCAAACCTAACTCTGTTTTACAGATTTTGAAAATAAAATTTTTGAAGTTGCTAATTCCAAATCACATGCAGTGTTTTCAGTTTAATGATTAAATAACTGAAATTTTAAACTTTGATTTAAAGCAACAATATGAATTTTAAAAGGATTTCTGAGGCTGCTTTTAAAATAACCAAAGATATTAATCATAGTAATGGTGAAAGTTTCTTGAGTATCTATATCTATCTATCTATCTATCTATCTATCTATCTATCTATCTATCTATCTGTCTGTCTGTCTGTCTGTCTGTCTGTCTGCCTGCCTGCCTGCCTGCCTGCCTGCCTGCCTGCCTGCCTGCCTGCCTGCCTGCCTATTTATCTACCTATTTGTCTACCTATCCATCTGGAAAGCTTCTAGGGGGCAGTGACAATTTTGAAGAAATAATAACTAAGCACAGGGCAGCACATTACAGGCACTTAATACAAGATCAGTGAAGGAACCAAGGAAGAAAAGGGCACTAAGTTTCTGACAGGATGTTAGGTATTCAAAATCATTAGGTGGATTGTAGGTTAAATGTCCATTCTCTCCTAGTGGCTGATTCTCAGCAGGTAACCCTTGGCCATATAGGGAGGTTGAAAGAGCCTGGGTTTTGATTTTAAGAAGCCCTCTGTTTAAATTCTGGCTCCACTAGCTGTATAAAAAAGCTACTTGAGCCCGGCCAGCATGGCTCAGTAGTTGAGTGTTGACCTATGAATTGAAGGTCACAGTTCGATTCTGGGTCAGGGCATATGCCAGGGTTGTGGGCTCAACCCCCAATAGGGAGTGTGCAGGAGGCAGCCAATCAATGATTCTCATCATTGATATTTCTATCTCTCACTCCCTCTCCCTTCCTCTCTGAGATCAATGACAAAAAAAAGTTACTTGACCTCTCCCAAGCCTCAGTTTCAATATTACTTAACATGTGATAATGCATGTACAGTGCTTAACCCATTGTTTGACACATCCTGAGTCAGAACAATGTAATATTGATTCCCCTTTATGCACCGAAAAATGTGAGTAACATGGGCAATGTAACAGCACACCTCCTGATTGCCAGGTGGTCCCCTTCCTCACTTCTTGACATGGGTAATTCTTAGGCAGATGCTGAACTAGAGGACACCTTCCTAGATAGGGAAGGGCTAGCTTGTGGTTAAGGGCAAATGAGCATCTGTGGTCAGAGGTTACTAACAACTCATTATTTGGTCCATAGAGGCAAAACTTACTTTTTCTGCTATTGGCCAATCCATCCTTTTAAAATTGTATCGAGCCCTGGCCGGTTTGGCTCAGTGGATAAAGCATCGGTCTGCGGACTGAAGGGTCCTGGGTTCTATTCCGGCCAAGGGCACATGCCCGGGTGCGGGCTCAATCCCCCATAGGGGGCGTGCAGGAGGCAGCCAATCAATGATTACCTCTCATCACTTATGTTTCTATCTCTCTCCCCCACTCCCATCTTTTCTGAAATCAATATAAATACATTACAAAAAAAAATTGTATCGACTTCTTTTCTTTTACCTGACAGATATAGGTTTTATGGGGCCAGAAGGTTATCTGATTTGAGGGCCCTCTTTAAGGAGAAGAATGTAAATTACAAACACAAATGAGATACATGCCTAAGAAGGGACTTGGCAGGTGAGGGTTTCTGAAGCCCAAGCTCTTTTGCTTCCAGGTAAACCCACCCCCAGCCCAGCATTTCCCCTCTGTCGTGCCTGTTTCTGGGAATGATTCTGAAGAACGATTCCTGTGCCCAAATCCACTTAGCACAGCGGGTGGTGTACAGGAAGAATGTAGGCCAAAGGTCCTGCTGGACCTTGGCACCACTTCTGATCCTTCTTTAAACCACCTGAGCATGTTAAAGAGAACTGCTGGGCAGCCAAAATAAAGATGACTTCGTCATACACTCAACTTTTTCATTGTGGGCTGTATTTGATCTCGAAATGGAGACAATAAAGCTTAACTTTTCCTGCTCACATACCGTAGTGTTGCATTTGACTAGCAAAGAGAAAAGGAATAATGTTTGTTTAGAGCACATCATGTGCCAAGCATTGTGAACAGATTAGCACCTTTAAGCCTCAGAACCGAACCATGAGACTGGCATTCTTACTCATAACCAGAGCTCAGAAAAGTAAGCTGTTAGAGTGAATAGAGAAAGGGTTTTGATTCATGTCTGTGTCTTTATCATGCTAAATAGCCTCTTATTATAAACTTAAAGATAAAATCAGAGGTCAATCATCTTAGTTAAATGACAGCATAACCTTTGCATTAGTCAGACTGACATGTGTCCAGTCTCCTGCACAAGGCAAATCTGAGTCTTCCTGCGTGTCTTAGCTTTTTTGGGGGTACCAACTCATTTCTTCCTTTAAAACAGTATCAAAACTTTTTCTGACAGGAAGGTTGTTCTAGTAAGTTCAACTTGTCACCGACAGTTCATTCTCCTCAAAATTTCACCTACAATTTTCATTGTCACATTATATCTGTAATATTGTTTCATTGACTTCTGAAATCTTTATGAGGCAAATTTACTTTTTCATTTAACTCACAAAGACAGCAATTTATAGTCTCTCTGAACAGTCTTTCCTTATTTCTAAAATAATATTCTGAGCACAGCAGGCAACTAAAATATTGTTGGTCCAATATTTCTGTACAGGAGGTGATAAAATTCCAAGCTCTGACAATACTCTACAGTAATCTTGTACACTGCAGGATTATATGGTTCTATAGATTAATTTGACTACTTCACACACATGAAGCAATGATTTAATCATGAGAAAATAATTTCATTAATTTACCAACTGTTAAATAGATAGTACTTCCTTTAATACTACTGTGAATATATTTTGATTATATGAAAATCCTATCTAATAAAAGACAAAAAGGGTAATTGACCATACCTTCGCTACGCTTCCCATTGGCTAATCAGCGCCATATACAAATTAACTGCCATCAAAAGATGGCAGCTAATGTGCAACTGCAGGCAGGGCTGGCCAGTGCCAGACGCCATCCGAGCCCCGTGTGTGGCCCTGGGTGGCCAGGCTTAGGCAGCGCGATCGCGTCACCTAAGCCCCGCCCCAGCCGGGACCCCCATGTGCCGCCTAAGCCCCGCCCCCAGCCGGGA
>NW_005354291.1:5149612-5156104 GCF_000412655.1 Myotis brandtii | reverse complement strand
ATCCCAGAGCAGGAAAGTTCCCCACAGGCAGCACCCAGCAGAGCCTGCCCCCGGTCTCTGCAGTGATCCAGTGATCCATGAGCAGGAAAGCGCAGCCTGCAGGCGGCACCCCACCCTGGCCACAGCTCAAGGGAGAGAAAAACACGCAGTGGAGGCCAGGAGCCTGAGAAATCAACACAGAGGGGCGCCTGCTCCAAGCCTCCATGGTGTGGCTGGGGACAGGCCCCCAGTGGACACACACACACACACACACACACACAGGACACCTGCTCCGAGCCTCTGCTGCCAGACTGTGGCCGTCAATAGGACATCCACTGAGGGCTCCTGGACTGTGAGAGGGGCAGGCTGGGCTGAGGGAACCCCACCCCCCAGTGCACGAATTTTGTGCACCGGGCCTCTAGTATATTATAACTTAATACTAACAGAAAAACAAATTGATACAATGCAAGTTACTGTGCAACAGGGGGTATTATTTTTCACATTTGTCAAGCAAGTTGTAATTTTGGTCTCCTAACACCCAGGGGATAATATATTTCATATGCTAAATGAGTTCCCTATATATTTCATTCAAGAGCACACTTTGACAATGCCATCTTTATTTTTAAAACACAGAGCCTTAAAATGTAGGCTTAAATTACATTTACATAAATTATTTTCTTTATCAATGAAGCTGTTTTATGATCATTTCAAAACATTCATTGATTTAGCTTGGCTAAAAAAATACAAATACATCACCCAGCGGCTATAATTTAGAATCAAAATTTTTGTTTTTACTTAAGAGACAGAAACAGAGTAGGACAGACCAGATATTCCTAGTCTATTAGATTGAACCGGCAACTCATAAACCACAAATGTCACTTGGTTTGATATTACTCACAGGGTTTTTCTCAATCTATAACAAATAAGGATGGCTGATACTTAAAGGAGTTGAATATTTAAACACTAAATGTTGTGAAATACCTCTTTACACTTCAAGTCATGAGACGAATGTTCGGAATATGCCCGATATTTCTTTAATAAGAGTTTTTGCTATTAAGTTCACAACATAGTAGACAGAAATAACAAAACGGATCATTTCTGAGCCTATGCTATTCATAATACATAGCACCACCTGTAAATAAGAGATTATTCATAAAAAACACATATGTTTCCATAATTTAATTCTCATTATTGTCCGGTAACCTAAAATGGCATTATGTACTGTTGTGGCAGAAAGGTAATGGCAAGGCAATCAGTGTTTGGGCGTAATAGGTCCAGATGATCCCTGAAAAACAGGTACGTAATTGGAAATATGCTTACTGTTTCCTAGGTAATAACAGCTTGTTTTTAAAACAATGTACCAAAAGTATTTTGATTTTTGCTTTTCAAAACAACAACAACATATTTTTAGTAGCTGCCCTCCTCAATGTACTTGTGCTTCAATGTACTTGTTTTCTTTGTTACAGGAAATTTCATATACATCTCGTCTTATGATTTATGACAGAAATTTTTGAAGAAGAGTCTAGAGTACTGTCCAATTCTTATTCTCCAGGGTAGCGCTGTACTAAAAATTAGCCCCTAATTTTCTTCCTTCTTCCCTAGAACTTATGCCTCATGTTCTCAGAAATATTCAGACGTCAGTTTTCCCCTCCTTTACATTCACTTTGACCCCTTCCCCTCTGCAACTGTACCCTGCTTAGCCTGTCAATAGTCCAGGTATTGCCACATCTTAATAAATCCTTCAATTCCACATGAACTTCTAGCCAATAATTACCCTCACTCTTCCATTTTTATCAAGCTTCTTAAAAGAATACTCTATATTCTGCTTTTCTTTTTCTTTCTTTTGTTAATCCTCACCCGAGGATATTTTTCCATTAATTTTTTACAGAGAGTGGGAGAACGAGAGACAGAGAGAAACATCGATGTGAGAAAGATACATTGATTGGCTGCCTCCTGCACGCATCCCGACCAGGGCTGGGGAACCTGCAACCAAGGTACGTGTCCTTGACCGGAATGAAACCCAGGATCCTTGAGTCCGCAGGCTGGCGCTCTATCCACTGAGCCAAACTGGCTAGGGCTCACTGCTTTTCTTACTCATCTCCTCAGCTGGCTACAATCCCGTGTTACTGATACATCCAGATCCACTATCTTTTCTCCAGGAAACATTCAGTCATTCATGCATTCGACAATTATCTATTTGTCCATTGATAAAATCTGATATGGTCCTGCCCTGGAAGAGCTTATAGTCTACGGTGTAGAAAGACATCACTCAATTGTACAAATAAATATATACTCATAAGCTATGACAAATGCTATGAAGGAAAAGAACAAGTTGTGGAGAGAGTACTTGATAAGAGGCGCTTGATGTGGCCTAAGGGTCAGAAGAGGCTTCTCTAGGGAAGGGACATTTGATCTGAGAAATAAAGGTCAAGTAGCAGTTCACCAGCTAAGAGGAATCGGAGGTAGGGAGAGCATCCCCAGCACAGAATATTCATGACACTGCATCCATGAAATGAGAAGCAACCTGTACTAGCCCTGTCGTCGCATTTCTTACTCTACATCTTAGAACTCTTCATCTGTATCCTTCCATCCAAACCCTCTACTCCCCCAGTTGATGAGCTCTAAAAGGACTCAGATCATGTTCATCTTGTTTATTGTTTTATTACAGAGACTTGCACAGGTCCTGTCACATAGCATGTTCTCAAAAATATCTTAAAAAAACAAATGAGAATTATCCATGACCTTCTAAATCACCAAATCCAATTTTTAGATTCTTATGTAATTGTATCTCTCAGTGCCATTTAATCGCTTGACCACTATCTCCTCCTGCCTTTTATATACTCTTGCTTCAATGCCACCCTTATTCCAGGTGCTCCTCATAGCACCCTGAGGTTCCTATTTCTTCACCTATCCCTAATTCCACCCAGGGCTCACCACTTTGCACATACTCTTTAGGTAATCTCTTTAATACCCAAATGGTTTCAACTTTCTTCAACCAGATCTCATTTCTTAATTTCCCCTGTGGACCTGACTCCTGAGCTGCAGACTCATGAAGCACCTGTTAGCTGGTAATATATAGCTATATGCCTTAAAGCCATTTCAAAGTCAAATAAGAAAAAGCAAATTCACCATCATCCCATGGCCCCCTGGTCCAACAACAACAAAATAAAACTAGGCCCATCTCCATATTTTACCTCAGGTTATGGTATCACCACCCACTTAGACACCCAAGCTAGATATCTGGTAGGTACACTCTTTTTACTTCCCACATCCAACTAATCATCAAGGTCAGACAGTTTTAGGCCTAAGATACTTATCTACTCCTTCTCCTCCTCTCCAGCTGTTTGACCACTAGCTTAGCTCATACTGTCATCATTTCCTCCTACATGTCCACAACTACCTTCATATAATCAACAACAACCAACATTTTCAATATCTATCTGATACCACCATTCCCCTCCTTACAACTTTTCATCTGGAGGATGAAATACAAGTTTCTTAATATTGCATGCAAAGCCCAGGCTTCTGTTTGTTTCTATAGCCCCACCTTTCACCACTTCCTTCTGTGAACCTTACGCTAAGGGAACCACAAAGTACTTGTGGCTCTTTGTTCACAGCACACGTTTCTTGGCTCTGTGCCCTTGTACCTCCGATTTTAACAGCCCCACTCCTGGATACCACCCATCAGGCCAAAATCCGTCCAATAATCCTTAACAATCCACCTCTCCCTGGATTCCCCAAGATGAATGAGATATCCCATTATAAATTCAACCTCAGGATAGTGAACAAATATTAAAATTATTTGTGATAAAGATGGGGCATTGGATACAATACAGTTTAGATCGTAGAAAGTATTTGCCATCAAATAATCAGACTTATCTCATAACTAAGGTCTAGACTTTGGTACAAGAAAATAATAGCAGTGATAACACTGCTCCAAAAGTAATGATCTCGGACGAGAGACCAAGATGGCGGCATAGGTAAACACCGCAGACTGCTGCCGCAAACAACCACTGGCTGGCGCTCTATCCACTGAGCCAAACTGGCTAGGGCTCACTGCTTTTCTTACTCATCTCCTCAGCTGGCTACAATCCCGTGTTACTGATACATCCAGATCCACTATCTTTTCTCCAGGAAACATTCAGTCATTCATGCATTCGACAATTATCTATTTGTCCATTGATAAAATCTGATATGGTCCTGCCCTGGAAGAGCTTATAGTCTACGGTGTAGAAAGACATCACTCAATTGTACAAATAAATATATACTCATAAGCTATGACAAATGCTATGAAGGAAAAGAACAAGTTGTGGAGAGAGTACTTGATAAGAGGCGCTTGATGTGGCCTAAGGGTCAGAAGAGGCTTCTCTAGGGAAGGGACATTTGATCTGAGAAATAAAGGTCAAGTAGCAGTTCACCAGCTAAGAGGACTCGGAGGTAGGGAGAGCACCCCCAGCACAGAATATTCATGACACTGCATCCATGAAATGAGAAGCAACCTGTACTAGCCCTGTCGTCGCATTTCTTACTCTACATCTTAGAACTCTTCATCTGTATCCTTCCATCCAAACCCTCTACTCCCCCAGTTGATGAGCTCTAAAAGGACTCAGATCATGTTCATCTTGTTTATTGTTTTATTACAGAGACTTGCACAGGTCCTGTCACATAGCATGTTCTCAAAAATATCTTAAAAAAACAAATGAGAATTATCCATGACCTTCTAAATCACCAAATCCAATTTTTAGATTCTTATGTAATTGTATCTCTCAGTGCCATTTAATCGCTTGACCACTATCTCCTCCTGCCTTTTATATACTCTTGCTTCAATGCCACCCTTATTCCAGGTGCTCCTCATAGCACCCTGAGGTTCCTATTTCTTCACCTATCCCTAATTCCACCCAGGGCTCACCACTTTGCACATATTCTTTAGGTAATCTCTTTAATACCCAAATGGTTTCAACTTTCTTCAACCAGATCTCATTTCTTAATTTCCCCTGTGGACCTGACTCCTGAGCTGCAGACTCATGAAGCACCTGTTAGCTGGTAATATATAGCTATATGCCTTAAAGCCATTTCAAAGTCAAATAAGAAAAAGCAAATTCACCATCATCCCATGGCCCCCTGGTCCAACAACAACAAAATAAAACTAGGCCCATCTCCATATTTTACCTCAGGTTATGGTATCACCACCCACTTAGACACCCAAGCTAGATATCTGGTAGGTACACTCTTTTTACTTCCCACATCCAACTAATCATCAAGGTCAGACAGTTTTAGGCCTAAGATACTTATCTACTCCTTCTCCTCCTCTCCAGCTGTTTGACCACTAGCTTAGCTCATACTGTCATCATTTCCTCCTACATGTCCACAACTACCTTCACATAATCAACAACAACCAACATGAAAATATCTATCTGATACCACCATTCCTCTCCTTACAACTTTTCATCTGGAGGATGAAATACAAGTTTCTTAATATTGCATGCAAAGCCCAGGCTTCTGTTTGTTTCTATAGCCCCACCTTTCACCACTTCCTTCTGTGAACCTTACGCTAAGGGAACCACAAAGTACTTGTGGCTCTTTGTTCACAGCACACGTTTCTTGGCTCTGTGCCCTTGTACCTCCGATTTTAACAGCCCCACTCCTGGATACCACCCATCAGGCCAAAATCCGTCCAATAATCCTTAACAATCCACCTCTCCCTGGATTCCCCAAGATGAATGAGATATCCCATTATAAATTCAACCTCAGGATAGTGAACAAATATTAAAATTATTTGTGATAAAGATGGGGCATTGGATACAATACAGTTTAGATCGTAGAAAGTATTTGCCATCAAATAATCAGACTTATCTCATAACTAAGGTCTAGACTTTGGTACAAGAAAATAATAGCAGTGATAACACTGGCCAAAAGTAATGATCTCAAGCAATCTGGAGAGTTAAAACGGATACTCAGTACTGAAGGAGGAGCTATTTTATTTTCTGAATGGGCACTATTTGAAAGCAGTCATGGGCCCCTCCCTGAAGGTGATTTTGTAGTGGCGTGTGTGATACCAGAGAACTGCAGGACTATAAGATCCAACATTAACAGTCCAAGTCCTTCAGCAATCACAGCTCAGATATAAGAGCACACAGATAAGGCTTTTGTGCTAATTTTATGGGAATAGGGGCAAATTAATCATTGTCTCTGAAAATACTTTCTTGCCCAAAGCAACCTATTACAGGATTCAAGAGAATAAAATATCTAAAGGGAAATAGCATGACAAGTAAATCTCCTTAATTCCAAAATCACCATAAATTATGAATGAATATAATTCACTTTCCCCTGACTGCTTTTTCCAGTTACATAACCTCTCTGAAACTGTTTCTACATCTTGCAATGGGCAATTACCCTTTCCTCACAACTTTCTTTTGAGAATTAAATGAGACAACAAATATAACTTACACTAGTACCCTGCTGCACGAAATTCGTGCACATTAAAAGGAAATTAATTGCCCTAACCGGTTTGGC
>NW_005354291.1:5146857-5148250 GCF_000412655.1 Myotis brandtii | reverse complement strand
GAGAATGTTGTAAACATCTTGGTCATGCCCTTACTTTGCCTGTAGCATCTGCTATAAACTAAAGGCATGGCTGTGGGCGTGGTCACTGTCTCTCAGAGAAGCAGCGTCCCACCGAGACCCGGCTTTCATTCTCTTGTCTGTCTTTTCTAAGCCTTTCAGCTGCCCCCACTCAGGTTCACCCTTGGCTGTACTGGCGTGGCACACTTTATAAAGATATGCTTCCACGCTTCCAGGGCAGGTTCCTGCCTCAAACCCCACCCTTACAGGAAACAGCTCTGGGAAACAGCTCGGGGGAGGGCGCAGCCGTTGCCAAGACAACCCCTGCAGGACTGACTTCCTTCCGCTTGGCTGCGGTTCTGGTCGTGATGAACACCACCCAGGTTTTTTATATAAGTAGGTACTACATTACTGTGAAAAATCTTAAGAATTTTACCAAAAGGTACTGAATAATTAAAATCTAGATGGCACACTGGAACTTAGTATCTCAGGATTAAGGATTTGAAGGGACACAGAAGTATAAAACTACAATGGAGACTGACATGTAGCAACTATCAGTATATGTCAGACAGTATTATTATAAATACTAGAGGCCCGATGCACCAAATTTGTGCAAGGGCCTTGGCCCCAGCCCCCTGCCCACTGTGGCTGGGGGCCTCTGCTGCCTCTGCCTCAGCTCCCGCCCGCTGCGGCTTTGTCCGGAAGGAAGGACATCTGGAAGGATGTCCGCTCTAATTAGCATATTACCCTTTTATTATTATAGATAATTATTGTTATTGTGGTAAGAACAAAAAGGAACAAGAGCATTGTACAAAGGCATTTTCATGAATAAAATAAAGATGGCATATCATAATTCAGCACTCCCTATTCATATCTTGGCATTTCTTTAAAAAAAAAAGTCACAGGAGTATGACCAATTAACCAATGGACACAGACAGTAGGGGGTGGGGGCATGTTCTGGGGGGCAGAATCATGCAGGGTGAGGTCAATAGGGGAAAAAGGAGACGTATGTATAACTTTTAACAATAAAGAATTAAAAAAATAATTTTAAAAAGTGACTATCCTGTCACCTAGAAATAGGGAATATGTATGTTGACACTGGAATAAAATAAATGACTTAATTACTCATTAATTCATAAATCACATTACTTATATATTAACCTATCAAAATGTATAATTTTCTAATTAATTATCTCTATTCACTGTTTTAGAAAATGTCCTAAATTGAGATGTGAGATTTGGATAAGAGGAAAATTAAGGTGGTCAGCTGCATGCAATCTAGTTCTGTGACTATATTTGTACCACAATGCATAAATGTTTGTATAAATATTCCTCTTACCTTTGTATAAAAATACCTCGTTGGGAAAGGAATGTTTGAGGATTGCCCTTTAATTTT
>NW_005354291.1:5134937-5146287 GCF_000412655.1 Myotis brandtii | reverse complement strand
GGGGACAATTTGCATATTAGCCTTTTATTATATAGGATTACATAGGATGTGGCAAAAGAGGCTTTGCAGGTGTAGTTAAGTTGAGGATCTTCAGATGGGGAGAGTATCCTGGATTATCCAGGTGGGACCAATATAATCACAAGAGTTCTTATAAGACGGTGGTTCTCAACCTTGGCTGCACATTAGAATCACCTGGGAGTCTTTTTAAAATCCTGATTTCTGGGCCTCATCCTCCGGAAATTCTGTTTCTTTGTTATGGGGTGGGGCCACAACATTAGTAACAAAGAAACAGAATTTCCGGAGGATGAGGCCCAGAAATCAGGATTTTAAAAAGATTCCCAGGTGATTCTAATGTGCAGCCAAGGTTGAGAACCACTGTTCTAAAATCTAAAATTTTTTGGCCTTTAGGAATATCTAGCTGGGGTTTTGCTACACATTTATAATTAATTAAAATAAATATTTATTTAAAAATTTGCTTTAAAGAAACAGACTTTAAAACATACATGTTGAACAATAAAATTATATGTGGTTACCACTTTCTGAAAACAAAACCAATAAAATAGATTACTTCAGTTTAAAGAATCGTAATGAGTGTATACTTCAGAATAGTTTAAGTATTTCAAGCTTTCAAACAAAACATAAATTAAAAAAAAACACACCATTGCCCTAACCGGTTTGGCTCAGTGGATAGAGCGACAGCCTGCGGACTGAAGGGTCCCAGGTTCGATTCCAGTCAAGGGCATGTACCTTGGTTGCGGGCACATCCCCAGTAGGGGGTGTGCAGGAGGCAGCTGATCGATGTTTCTCTGTCATTGATGTTTCTAACTCTCTATTCCTCTCTCTTCCTCTCTGTAAAATATCAATAAAATATATTTTTAAAAAAACCATTTGCACATAAAAATGGTTAAGATGCTAAATTTTATGTTTGTTTTTTTACCACAATACAAAAAACATGTGAGTCCTGATACTGTTTCCAAAGTCACATGCTTAAAAGAAAACAAACCATTTGTATTCAAAACAGGTAATAAGAGATGACTTAAGCTGACATAAATGTTGTGGAACTTGAATCTCACCAGACAGTAGATTCTCTGCTGCAAGGTGGTCACTTAAACTGATTACACCTTCCTTAGCTCCTCTCCTTTCAGCTATTTCAAAGGTAATTCCCTTCGAAGCCCCTGCCTTTTAGCCACTGCCTCACCAGGGAACCAGCACGCATGCTTTCCCTTAACTGTGCATATTTGTTAAAACTGCGGGAAGTTTTCAGTGCATTCAGTAAAGCCATTACAGTCGGCTGCCTTTTCTTTCTATACATCAGAGTCCTTTTAATGTTCGATGAGGGATTACAGTAACAAAGGTATGTTTCTATGTATTACCTCAACTCATTCAGGATTTCCCACTGCATAATGCTGCAGTGTTGCTCATTCCGCATACAGTCTTACAGCCAGGCTAACAGGTAATTGTTTTCATAGCTTTCCAGAGAGATATAAGGTATACTTATGTACAAAAAGTTAAGTAGAATGACTTAACAGCACACCTAAATTCCTACTGGCCTTCATTTAGCCTGAAACTGAGCAGTAGCTTTCAATAAACAGAAAAGACAACAGAGGGGGAAAAGGCTTATTGTTCCGTTGTCCATCAATGGATGAAGAATAAAATGTACTGAGCAGCTGGATCGGAAGAAGCCCTAAAATCGAAAGGATAACTGCAGATGAAATTGCCATCTATAGGGAAAACAAAGAAAGTTTTAGCACAAACATCTTCACACCTCATTTTTAAGAGAGCCAGGTCATCTAAACTATTTCTAAAATTTCTTCCAATTAACTAAGAATGTGACATGTTATTCCAGGCAATATTTTTATTTACTATATGTATAAACTAGTATGTGCATTTGGCATAGTGATTCATGCTCATTAACCAGCCTCAGATACTTTTCACATTACTTATATATTAACCTATCAAAATGTATAATTTTCTAATTAATTATCTCTATTCACTGTTTTAGAAAATGTCCTAAATTGAGATGTGAGATTTAGATAAGAGGAAAATTGAGGTTGTCAGCTGCATGTAATCTAGTTCTGTGACTATATTTGTACCACAATACATAAATGTTTGTATAAATATTCCTCTTACCTTTGTATAAAAATACCTCGTTGGGAAAGGAATGTTTGAGGATTGCCCTTTAATTTTTTAAATAAAAAGAAAGCTAACCATTTTGAGAAATATTAAACCAACTTTGCTTTAGTAAGCCCATATTCTGAGCAACATTTAACTTTTACCTGAGGAAGGAAAAAAAAAATGTTAACAGCCAAATCCTTACAGGTTGTGTAGACAAGTAGAGATGTTTTAACAGCTCCAGAGCTGGAATGTTGTAGCTTTCTGTTCCACTGTTACATTTTATTTATTTCTAATCATGAACTATTTCAAACATTTTAAAAATCAGAGATAAGAATGTCTTAGACATACAGGGATTCACTACCTACATTTAATAATGGTAATATGTTGCAATATTTACTTGAGAAATACATTTTTGAAGAGACAATGCTTCCTTTATATACTGCCTTCTTTATATAATTGTTTCTTAACTTCCTGTTTACTTTAAACTGGCTTACGTCAAATTATCAGTTAAAGGGCCAGAAGATATGGCTACTCTTTTGGAAGTACATTTGTTAAGAAAAATATGCTCAAGAGGGCAGAAATCTGGCATTGGGAAAAATGGAGTTTTAACAATTTAAAACTTCATAAAGGAAAAACATATGGATAAGAGTCCAAATCTGGTTAAGACAAGTAACACTAATTAACTAATATTAAACCATTTGAGGAACAACCAGAAGATTGGATTATTAACCATTTTTACAAAGTTCTCCCCCACATTCTCAAAGGCTTCATAACTGTAATCTTTAATAAAGTTTAGTAGTATATTATATAGTAATACTGAGATTTTTAATTCTTCTAAAACAGTGGTTCTCAACCTTGGCTGCACATTAGAATCACCTGGGAATCTTTTTAAAATCCTGATTTCTGGGCCTCATCCTCCGGAAATTCTGTTTCTTTGTTACTAATGTTGTGGCCCCACCCCATAACAAAGAAACAGAATTTCCAGAGGATGAGGCCCAGAAATCAGGATTTAAAAAAGATTCCCAGGTGATTCTAATGTGCAGCCAAGGTTGAGAACCACTGTTTTAGAAGAATTAAAAATCTCAGTATTACTATATAATATACTACTAAACTTTATTAAAGATTACAGTTATGAAGCCTTTGAGAATGTGGGGGAGAACTTTGTAAAAATGGTTAATAATCCAATCTTCTGGTTGTTCCTCAAATGGTTTAATATTAGTTAATTAGTGTTACTTGTCTTAACCAGATTTGGACTCTTATCCATATGTTTTTCCTTTATGAAGTTTTAAATTGTTAAAACTCCATTTTTCCCAATGCCAGATTTCTGCCCTCTTGAGCATATTTTTCTTAACAAATGTACTTCCAAAAGAGTAGCCATATCTTCTGGCCCTTTAACTGATAATTTGACGTAAGCCAGTTTAAAGTAAACAGGAAGTTAAGAAACAATTATATAAAGAAGGCAGTATATAAAGGAAGCATTGTCTCTTCAAAAATGTATTTCTCAAGTAAAATATTGCAACATATTACCATTATTAAATGTAGGTAGTGAATCCCTGTATGTCTATGACATTCTTATCTCTGATTTTTAAAATGTTTGAAATAGTTCATGATTAGAAATAAATAAAATGTAACAGTGGAACAGAAAGCTACAACATTCCAGCTCTGGAGCTGTTAAAACATCTCTACTTGTCTACACAACCTGTAAGGATTTGGCTGTTAACATTTTTTTTTTCCTTCCTCAGGTAAAAGTTAAATGTTGCTCAGAATATGGGCTTACTAAAGCAAAGTTGGTTTAATATTTCTCAAAATGGTTAGCTTTCTTTTTATTTAAAAAATTAAAGGGCAATCCTCAAACATTCCTTTCCCAACGAGGTATTTTTATACAAAGGTAAGAGGAATATTTATACAAACATTTATGTATTGTGGTACAAATATAGTCACAGAACTAGATTACATGCAGCTGACAACCTCAATTTTCCTCTTATCTAAATCTCACATCTCAATTTAGGACATTTTCTAAAACAGTGAATAGAGATAATTAATTAGAAAATTATACATTTTGATAGGTTAATATATAAGTAATGTGATTTATGAATTAATGAGTAATTAAGTCATTTATTTTATTCCAGTGTCAACATACATATTCCCTATTTCTAGGTGACAGGATAGTCACTTTTTAAAATTATTTTTTTAATTCTTTATTGTTAAAAGTTATACATAGTGACATGTTATTCCAGGCAATATTTTTATTTACTATATGTATAAACTAGTATGTGCATTTGGCATAGTGATTCATGCTCATTAACCAGCCTCAGATACTTTTATTGTTTCACAATGATTAATTTAAAAATTTGTCTGAAACTTCAAATTTTATTTATCTGTTGCTAAGTTTCCAGGAAAGAAATTGCAGAATTGTTCTTAAAAGGAAATAAAGCCCAATTTAGACATGATTTTATAAAATAAATTTGGCAAAAAGTGGAAACCCCATATGGTAGACTACACATATACATATACACACATATAATTTTCTAATGTGAACTTTAAAAAACAACTTCAAATTTCAACAATTCCTATTCTGCCAGCATCAAATCCAAAGTTTCCTGGCTGAACTGACTTGCTGCTTTCTCTTTGGACACTCTTTCAACATCAAGGTCAAAGCTCAGATACCTGCTCATGTCTGTTTACTTGCATGATTATCAAGAGAAAGAGGAAAAATTGAATTCATACAATTCCTAAGTCCTGATTTTAGCGCTTAGATTTACAAGAGGCAAATGATCAGTTTACTGTAACCCTCAAGTGACGAGCAGTGGCAGAGGGAAAGACAAGCAAAGGGTCGCAGGATTCAGAGCCTGCATAGTGGAGAAGTTATTATAATACATGTAGCAAACTGAAAACAATACGTGGATACCATTTTCATACTAGCTTTACCCTGTACACACATCTCCATTTGTAAGTGGAAAAGAAGAATTTGGAAGTTTAAAGACAATTATTTTTTACTTGAGAAATACATTTTTGAAGAGACAATGCTTCCTTTATATACTGCCTTCTTTATATAATTGTTTCTTAACTTCCTGTTTACTTTAAACTGGCTTACGTCAAATTATCAGTTAAAGGGCCAGAAGATATGGCTACTCTTTTGGAAGTACATTTGTTAAGAAAAATATGCTCAAGAGGGCAGAAATCTGGCATTGGGAAAAATGGAGTTTTAACAATTTAAAACTTCATAAAGGAAAAACATATGGATAAGAGTCCAAATCTGGTTAAGACAAGTAACACTAATTAACTAATATTAAACCATTTGAGGAACAACCAGAAGATTGGATTATTAACCATTTTTACAAAGTTCTCCCCCACATTCTCAAAGGCTTCATAACTGTAATCTTTAATAAAGTTTAGTAGTATATTATATAGTAATACTGAGATTTTTAATTAGGCCTGGTGCACAAAATTCATGCACAGGGGTGGGAGGTGGTTCCTCAGCCCAGCCTGCAACCTCTCCATTCTGGGACCCCCTCGGTGGACAATTTTTTTGCAATCTGGGACCGCAGGCTCCTAACCGCTTGCCTGCCTGCCTGCCTGCCTGCCTGATCACCCCTAACCCTCTCTGCCTGTGGGCCTGATCGCCCCTAACTGCTCTCCCCTGCCGGCTTGATTGCCCCTAACCGCCTCTGCCTTGGTCCCCGCCACCGTGGTTTTGTCTGGAAGGATGTCTGGTCTAATTAGCATATTACCCTTTTATTAGTATAGATAACCACTCTAAATTTTGAAATGTAATGCAAAAAGCGTATACACTGTTCATATACAAAATTTGCAATTTCGTTATGTGATATAATTACTCTTCTAAAATGAAACAGCACATATACTTCTTCTCCTCACCTGCAATAATAAAGTCATACCTACAATTCACTCCAATGTTGTAATAATATTACTCAATGACATGCAGGTGCACATGTGTCGGTTCTTTCCACCTAAAGGTGAGCTCACCTTGCACTTTGGACACTTCTGGGCGTTCCGCTGGCCGTGCTCAATCTCGCTGGCCCAGTGACGCAATAGTTTGTCTCCTTTTTTGTACTCCTTGCAATTAACACCTTCATGCCAAGGAGAGTGGCACTTAAAACACCAGACGAATTGGCAAGTGGGGCACTGGATCTGTGTAAAGAAACGTAGGGTTAAGCACGAGTAGAGAAATGCTGAAAGAGTCCAAAGGATAAGAATGGTGATGCTTGGAGAAATTAGCTAAATGGTTTATCATTTATCCAGATTTAAAGTATCCCCCCCTCTCCAAGACATAAACTACAACGCAATATGACTGTTCTGTTATTAAAGGAGGAAAGCAGTGCTTTGGCATGGATGATTCGGCTGTTTGTAGGCTACACTAGAATTAAACACTTGGGACATTCTGGAAATCAATTTGGTCTTAAGAAAATCTCCCAGATTGAAACAGAACACAACCTGATCCACATCCACACACTCAGGAGGTGGCCTTTAAATTCACTTTCTCTTGAACCAAGTTTCCAAGCATTTCCATTGCTCTTTTTATCAATGGCTTCATTCACTTTTATAAAAATCAAAACGCCCAGATGTTTCATCAATGAAAAAACACTGGCAAACATACTGCATTTGCTATACCAGCACTTGCTATGAAGCACCACTTGAAATAATGGATAGCTCCTTTTTTTGCTATCAATCTAAGGGAGGCTAATTATAAAAGTAATACAAAGGATCCTATTAGAAATATATCAGTCTTGGTGGTTCTGTGGCCTGTTAGCTAGGAAATGAACAGAAAGATGTCATTGTATTTTTCACTGTGTGGCGGTGTATGTGAGAGTGTGTGTGTTTGTTCATTGAAAACATTTGACCTCCATGTGGCATGGAAGACTTTACCTAACTTCCTTTATTTTGAATGACAATGGAATACCTAATTCTTACATAATGTTTCTGGTCCTCATTCTCAGAAGACATGGGCATGCCCTAGCCGGTGTTGCTCAGTGGATAGTGTCCGCCTTCAGAATGAAGGGTCCTGGGTTTAATTCTAAGCAAGGGCACATAACTAGGTTGCAGTCTCAATCCCTGGTCCTGGTCAAGGAGCATGTGGGAGGCAACCAATAGATGTGTCTCTCTCATATCAATGTTTCTCTCTCTCTGTCTCTCCCCCTTCCTTCTACTTTCTAAAAATCAATAGAAAAATATACTCGGGTGAGGATTAACACACAAGAAAGAAAGAAATATCTGTTCAATAAACAAACTTAATTTAAAAAACAAAACCAGAAAAATAACAACAACATGGGTAGTTGTTGACTTTCCGACACAACTTAATTTAAAAAACAAAACCAGAAAAATAACAACATGGGTAGTTGTTGACTTTCCGACATGTTAGATTACAGTGAATTAACAAAATACCTGACTCTGAACAATACTGATTACTGACGATTTCTCTGAATTTCTGCATACTAATTACTTCACATGAGTGAATTTACTGACTACGTTTTGAAAATCAGAATTTCTTTTGGTAAACAATACAAAGTCACTACTTACTTTTTGGAAAACTACTTTTTTTTTTGACAACAGTGATTCCAATATATAGATTAATTGAGTGGCAATTATAATCATAACTCAAAGCACTGCTGTTTTCACTTATGTCAAGAATAGACAATGCTATTCCCATGCAAATATGAAGTAACAAAAATACTTTTGCTTTTAATTTATATCAAAACAAAATAATATTTTGTCTACATTTTTTAATCTTTGTGTTTATTTGTTGAAATTGTGTCACACGGTAATGTTTATACTGCTGCATCACATGCATTACTTACTTTCATCAACAAAATAATTCTGCAAAGGAGGTATGAACACCACAAGTTTACAGAGGAAGCTAAGGCTCACAGAGATGAAATAACTTGCCCCGAGTAACATCACAAGTATGTGTTAAAAAGAAATTGAAACAAGAAGTCTGCCTGGCTCCAAGGCCAGCATTCTTCTCACTGCGCCAAAAGCCTTTCTCATACTAAACAGCATCCTTTCTTCGAGGATTGAAAACCAAATTACAGAAGGCAAAGAAGGTCATGTAACTGAACTATTCAGTAAGTCAGAATTTTACATGATTACCAACATAAGGTGAACTTTAAAAATCTTTTTCAAGATTTTACTCACATAAATTAAGATAATCCTTGATTTTTTTTTTAAAAAGGACTTTATTAGTCAGTCACTTAAAATAACCATTTTTGCCTTTTACTGATCATTAAAGTGAAGGTATGTCATATTTAAAGTAAGAAGACAAAGTTAAAGCATGTGAGTGACAGATAATAAAAGAATATAAAGTGATCATTCCCCTATGTCACTGAACTGTGAAGAAAAGACCTAAATATTGCATGGGGCCTAAATGAATGTAATTTTCAAAAGTAATGAATGAAGTGAGGAAGCTGTCAGAAGATGCTGCTTTTCCTCACGTAGCTGCCATTCTGTCAGAAGGGTCTAAATACTTAATTCAGTTCCTTTCTCATAGACATTATTCATAATTCTCAATAACTGGGCTCTAGCACCGTCACATAAAATAACTCTCTGGGTTTTAATCAGTCAGTCTTAGATTATATTTATGAAATGAACAGAAGGATGAATGTAATGATGCTTTGAAACTGGGATTAATTCTATGAATGTTAGGTTCAAGGATTTTGGGGGCCAAGTGCTGAGCAATCACTTCTATGGCTCTCTAATGAAGACCATGAGAAACGTGCGATTCTCCTGAGGCACCAGAATAATAAGGCATCTGCCAGTTGGTGTCACTACGAGGGACTCCTATCCATTTCTCATCCTGAACAACCAAGTCCTCCTGCAGATCCCACTGCCAAGCCTCACTATCAACACAGACTTGGCAGCAAACTGTGAAAGGAGTTTTGCATCAAGCTCTCAAGTAAAGATGAATCCCGTCTCTCACTGAAAACATTAAAATAACTATTGCTTTGCTTTGGATTAAACAATAAAAGGACGAACAGCCAACCCCAACAGCCTTGTTCTTCAGACTGCACCTGAATGCTCTGATTACTGACTTTTTGGTCTGAAGATGCCTTATTCATTCTGACCTTTCCCCTATTCAAAACCAGCCTTACCTAACACACACAGAGACATCAACGCTGCATCTTCCTCCATTCATTTATTGATGCCTATTCCTCCACATGCAGTGCCATCTCACAAGCACAGACCTCCCACAGAGCCTGTCCTCTGAGTAACTACAGTCACATGGGGGTCACCGTGCTCTAACCTCGCTACTCTGTGTGGTGAGAGGAGCAGCACCCGGGAGCTGGTTGGAAACAAAGAATTCATGTCACACTGAGACCTACTGAATCAGAGCTGCAATTTCACAAGGTCCCCAGATGATTCAAAGACACGCTGACATTTCAGAAGCACTGCTCCGTACCATGTGACCCCATCTCCCCGGACACAATGGATTTACAGAAGGAATGTGACCCTAAGCCAAAAACATGTATCCAGGGGCTGGCAAGCAGCCTTCGAGGTGGCTGGTATGCACTTTGTGCAGCAGGCAGCTTACTGATGAATAGAGACTAGCCAAGCCAGACTCTATTTTTTAAAATTTATTTTTATCATTGCAAGTATTACAGATGTCCCATCCCCTTCCCCCCTGCCGCCTTCACCACACTATTGTCTGTGTCCATATGTTATGCATGTAAATTCTTTGGTTAATCTCTTCCTCCAGCCCTTCCCCTCTGAGATTTGTCAGTCTGTTCCATGCTTCTATGTCTCTGGATCTATTTTGTTCCTCAGTTTGAGGAGTGAAATGGCGATACACATACCCTTTGCCTTTGCTGTGGAGGCAAAGATGGAAGCGAGCTTAGTGACCATAGTGCCGATCATGGGACGAGGGGACAAGAAAGGGCAGTGTCTGATTCTCCGCGGGGCCTGTCTGCGTGGCGGCGGAGACTGCTCCCCTGCCCTTCCTACTTCCTGCGGAGCCTTGCAGTGCCCCTCAGTAAGTGAGAGAGCACATCTCTGTGCTGTGTAAGCGGAGAAAGTCCCATTAACACAATCTGTCTACTGAAATCTTATCCAGATCAGATGCTACTTGTTTCAAGACGTTTTCTCTGCTCCCACCGCCCAACAGATTCAGTGTCTGTCTTACAGCACATGTACTAGTACACGTCTCATCTCCCTAGCGGCCTGCAAGCTCACAAGGGTGAAGGCTGCATCTCATTCATCCTGTCTGTCCCAAGTTAAACAGCACAGAGCTCCTGGCACATGGAAGGTACTCAGCAAATCATGTATAAAGTGAATGACTTTGCCCACAGCAAGTACTATATATTGGCTAACATTCAATGAATCCAAAGAAAAACCAACAGATCTGATTTATGACCAGTGACTGAGATGTTATCACTACCTCTTAGGTCAGCAGATGAGGTTTACTAAATATTTTACCCACATGACATTTTGCTGAGCATCATGATTAATGTGCAAACCCTTCTACCAGAGGCAGGGCAGCAAGTGTTTCAAGAAGAAAATTATCAGAGTTAGGAATCTTAATTAACATGTCCCAGAATCCATGAAAGGTGAAATAACTTCATACTACATTTTTAACTCTTGAAGTCCCTTAGTTTTTCCAGAAATCTGAGGTCACAATAACACTCAGAAGACAAGTTAAACCAATGAACTTTTCCTAAGCAAATGGTATTTTCTCTTGACAGTTCATCATGCCGAATAAATAACCCACAAAGTTAAAACAGAGTTCAAAACCGAAGAGCTCCCCAGATTAAGTTTTTCTTTGCCTAAATTCTATATATTCCTACATACATAATTGTCTATCTATATAGTAGAGGAATATGCAAAATAGCCCAGATGCCATAATGTCACGACCGGACAGCAGGGACCTGAAGCTACATGGCACCTAGCCGGGGCGAGGGACCTCAGACCAAGCCCCCAACCCCGAGGGGCTTGACAGGGGACCTCAGGCCGTGCCCCCCGCCTGGCGGGGCTTGACGGGGACCTGAGGCTGCACCCCCACCCCCACCCAGAGGGGCTCGACGGGGGTGGGGCCGGCTGGGTCTGGGTCTCACCAAATGGGGGTGGGGCCAGCCGGTCTGGGTCTACTGCGTTTTCGAAGTGCGAGCGAGTGGTGGGCGGGGACTTGACTCCAGGTCCCGCGGCATGCCCCAGACTCCGACAGGGGGGAGATTTTCATATACATTTTACTAATTTTCTTTCATCTCTGACACTTCTATTATAGAGAAAG
>NW_005354291.1:5104216-5134907 GCF_000412655.1 Myotis brandtii | reverse complement strand
GCACCCCAGACTCTGACAGGAGGAAGATTTTCATATATATTTTACTAATTTTCTTTCATCTCTGACACTTCTATTATAGAGAAAGGGCAAATAGCAATATTAAAATATTTCTGCTAATTAATTAACTTTTAATGTGCATGAATTTTGTGCACCGGGCCACTAGTTTTAAATAAATCACAAAATCACTGCTTATCAAAGTCAGAATATTAGACAACACCCACGTGTAAATGTAGGATTACAAATACACGCTGACTCAGTTTCCCAAGAAGAATCTGCTTCATTAGAACTTCAGGTGAAGACAAGTACTCAATAAGGAAACACATTCATCAATTCATTTGCTCATTCAGCAAATATTTATTGAGCACCTTCAAGCAGCAGGTACTGAGTGTACTGATTTCAGGCACATAAATAAAAACAAAAATACTTGTCCTCAAGGAATGTACTGAAAGCAGACAGATATAAGCCCAGAGAGGTATGTAGCCATGTAAGAACTGCTAGAGGAGACGCTTAGACAAGTGGGTGCCATGGGATAGATGCTCCAGGGAAGAACGGAGGGTTAGTAAGGCCTTGAAATATGAGTGGAATGTCACTGGGACAAGTGACAATGGGGTAACACTTCAGGAAGAGGGCCCAGCCTGAGCCCCCATTGAGGCCTGAGGGCACACGGTGCACTGGGAAAATAGCAAGTGCTCTAGTGTAGCCCGAATAGAAATGTCACCTCAGCTGGCTGGATCCTGAGCCTTGCTGAAGTGTCCAAAAACCGGGTCCAATGAATCTCACGCTAATGTACCTATGCTCTTGATGTCTCTCTCAAGATACACTGTGGTCAAAAAAACTCCTGATATGAAACATGTAAAACTTAGGGCTGTCAGACTAGGGTCTGCCTAAAAAAACTGATCAATGTGTAAATCATAGGCAAGTCTCGAGTTCTAAAAAGCTCAGTAACAACTTAAGAAGTCCTGACACCTTCTAGACCACTTGATAACAAGCACCAGGCTTGGCTTGCTTTTCTACCTACTCCCCAGCAAACCCCCAGAGAGAAAGGGTTCTTCGCTTGTCTCTTGTGCTGAAGATCCAAGGGATGATTCGATAAAGTGAAAAAAGAAACAAACAGTTCTCAGTCCCACTGCAGGTCAGTGTATGGTAGTTGTAAGCCTTAGTTCTTATACTTATTGTAGTTTTTGTCAGAGGTGGGCAAAAATAGCAAATGAATCCCAACATTTGGCTTCACCCGCCGCCCCACCATTTTGTTTTTGTTGTTAGAAGTTCAAGCACAAGTAAAGACTCTATAAAATATGACGGCTAATTTATGAATCAAGAAAGCAACAGAGAACAACTTTAACGAAGCATGTCATTAGTTACTAGAGGGTGAAGTGTATCCTAATAAAATTTAGTAGTACCGCATCATAGCTGTGTGATATACATTTTTTCAAGAGTAAATTATATAACACACCCATTCATTTAAACTTACTTCTTTAAACTAGGCCAGACAACGTCATCCTTCTCTCCTTACAAATCTATGCTAGCAACAATCACTTAAAAAACACTTGTTCTCTATCGGACCCTGACATCAATGATGCATTAATTCCAGGAGAAAACAGTGCGTGTCACAAACTAAACTGATCTTGCAGGGCTGATGCACAATCTAACGCTCAATTCGTAAACACTGTCAACTCACTAAAGTGCTGGTGTCAGAGAAAAACCAAAGCAGCATGCTAACTACACTGTCATGGGAAAGCTTTAAACATTTACATGTAGAAACATAATCTCAAGTCATCTCCACAAGAAAGAAGCTTAAGCACTATTCATTCTTTCATCTACCTAATTATACATGTAAGTTATTTATCAGAAATTCAACTATAAAGAAGTGCAGCTGGGATTTGAAAAAAACAAAGGATTGACAGGTCCACCAGAAGCAGAAATCATGGACAGCAATTGCCACTGCTAGGGCTAAAGAACCAAGGGAGTAAAGAAGTTTCTGGAGCCCAGTGAGAATAAGAAACACGGGTGAGAGAACACCTACGGGGAAGCTACAGTCATGTAGGGATACAGCTACTGCGAGAGCTGTGCCCTGACTCAGGAAGGGAGTGAGGAAGCAATGCATCCACTATTCTCTCTTTCCATCCTATCTTTTGCCAATGACAACCCCCGGCCGAATGCAAATAGAAATCAAGGTGGTAAGGAGCCTGGAGAAGCAGTCCAGAGAGGCACTTTCTAGAGTACAGGACAGGTCAGAGATGATTCAACAATAGACACGGAAGACGATTACCCAAATTCCAGCCGTTCACTTAAGCATTATTTAAATTACACCAATTAGGAATAACAAACCCATTCATTTGATTATAGTCTTAAAGACCTTAGAAAAGCTCGTATACCACTTGAGGAAATAATGTATTTGTGAGGTTTTATAAAATGTGATTTCTACCCAGAAGGTTTATAATTACGAGAAAAAGGAATGCTAAATACATAATGTAGGAACACAGGGCAAGTTTTCCTGTTTTGTTTTTTTCTTTTCCCTTATGGTGAGTCCAAATACCATTTTGTGAGTTATCGAGGTTTTGCTTTATCTTTGTGGAAAGAAGAGTAGGGATTACTATTAGTTTTGCTTCAAGGAAACCATTAAGAGAATTACCTCTAACACGTCCCCTGGGCTGATTTACGATATTCAATGCACTCCAAATCAATGTGAAAACGGGGACTGTTTCTATGCTTCAAGGAAACCATTAAGAGAATTACCTCTAACACATCCCCTGGGCTGATTTACGGTATGTCTGCCCTTCAATGCACTCCAAATCAATGTGAAAACGGGGATTGTTTCTTCATCTACACTTGGAAATAAGAAGGAAACCTAGAGCTGCTCCTACCTCAGTAAAATAACGACATTTAATCATTTTCAATGATTTTCATCTTCTCTCTTCCATGAAAAACTACAATGTGCACTAATTCCCCAAACATACTTTTTCCATTTCTGTGAATTCAGTGACCATCCCTCCCAATTATGAACGCTTTCCATTAGATCACTACTGAGCATAAGATCCACGTTTTCTGGAAATCTCTTTAATGCCCCAAAGGGTCTTCAAACTTAACATTATCAACACATTTTAAACTGAATTAGTTTTCCACCCACTAAAACCACTTGTTTTCCTCAAGATAGAGTCAGTTTCATCCTTCCTTTACTCCCACCATCCATCAGTTACCCAATCTTTTATTCCACCTCGATTCTTTTTGACTCCTCTATCCCCTTCCCAATAACCCAGGGTTGCTCATTCTGCTGTCCTTGCCAAAAAATGAGAACAAGCATAATAATCTCTATCGAGTGTTGAGAGCACTTAGGATGTCAGAGATGGTGCTAAGCACTTTCTATGTGTGATGTCATTTAATCCTTACTAAACTCTTATGACAGGTACTATTACCACCCCAACTACCACTAAAAGATGTACAGACTGTACTCAAGGTTATAGAGATGGTATGAGGCAGGGTGAGAGTTTATTTTTAATTTTTATTTTTATTGATTTCAGAGAGGAAGGGAGAGGGAGAGAGAGAAACATCAATAATGAGAGAGAATCACTGATGAGCTGCCTCCTGCACATCCCCTACTGGGGATTGTGCCCACAACCCAGGTATGTGCCCTTGACCAGAATCGAACCTGGGACCCTTCAGTCCACAGGCCGACTCTCTATCCACTGGGCCAAACCAGCAAGGGCCAGAGTGAGAGTTTAAATCTAGTTTGAAGTTAGTGCTCTTCCTACCTTTTCCCGCTTGGCACATTCAAAATTTCAAGGCTTAGTTTAATGAGTCTATTCCTTAATGAAGCCTTTGCAATCTTTTTTATCCTTTCTTTTCCTACGCTCTCAGTATTTCCCATTCACATTCATTATAACACACATCATTATTTATACATTGGCCCATTTATTAGTTCCTTTGACAAATATATTTTGAGAGCATACTCTACCTGACACAGTGCGTGATACAGGTTATCAGCAGTAAGCAAGCCTGGACCTGGCCTCCTAGAGACCAGTGGGAAAGAGACTTTAAGTAAATAACCACACAAATACACCATAAAACCCCAGATGATAGTTGCTATGGGGAATGACTTCTGGTGCTGGTGACGTGTCTGTCTCCAGGTATCGCGTGAGTGCCAGGAAAGCCGCAACCTCAACCTTTTTATTTCCCCATCACTAACTTGTTCCCTGTATTGATACCCAGTTGGAGTTGAGGTAATAAATTACAGGAACTGTTTAGGTTAGAAATTAGATTTCTAATTGAAAAAAATTAAATTAAATTTGCAGAAATGGAATGGTAAAACTTTTTGATCTCATGACAAGAGTTGAAGGGACACGAAGACAAATATTATGAATGAAAAAGGCTGTCTCAATGTAAATCTCTCAATACAGGAATGCATTTGTTATATTTGATATAGTATGAGTTTGACAGAGTTCAGAATATAATGAAAACCTCTATTTATTCAAACTTTTGCCAGAAGGGAGATGCTGGGTGAAGGCTTGGAAGCATAACCTGGCGCATGAGAGAGTTCTTGTTACTGCTTGTTGATATACTAGTATTCTGTTTACACCTTTTTCATCTACTGAGTACAAAAGAATTAACAAGTGGTACTTATAAACACCCCCCCAAACTATTCAAATGAAATCCCCAAATATGATACTTGAGATCTCAAATTTCATGTGAGATATCATCAAAGGTATTTCTTGTTATAAAATAACTGTGGTAGTTTCAAGCAATTTTCAACCTTCTGTGCTAAATGCTTTTGAATTGACAGCCAACGCCATAATAAATACTCAAAGAGTGACATTTTGGATTGAGATATTGTAACTCAATGATACAGAAAGAATAATATTGAAATATACATTACAAAGGTTTTATCAATAAATACAAAACCTGCTGTAGGCTGTAAACAACAATAGAAAGAGATTTTAAATTGCTCAGATATGTCACACAGTCGTAGCAACCTTTTTTTTTATTTATTTGTTGTCTTATGACTCAATTTATTGCATTCAAATACTTGAATTCACTGCTCTTAAAGTTATGATAAACTTGAAAGTGGGTTCTATTTTTTGGGAAATGCAATTTTAAAAAATTCAGCAAACCTAAAAATTATTCCTTGGTTCACCACAAAGAAGGAACATTCTAGTCCAGCCGTGGGCAAACTACGGCCCGCAGGCCGGATCCGGCCCATTTGAAATGAATAAAACTAAAAAAAAAAAAAAGACTGTACCCTTTTATGTAATGATGTTTACTTTGAATTTATATTAGTTCACACAAACACTCCATCCATGCTTTTGTTCCGGCCCTCCGGTCCAGTTTAAGAACCCATTGTGGCCCTCGAGTCAAAAAGTTTGCCCACCCCTGTTCTAGTCTCAGTTGGTTTGCTGGAGTATCCATGTCCCTACTCATAACATCCAGACAGGTATAAACATGTAAATCAGGCAGTTAATAGTAATGTGAGACCTTGGAGTTCAATGGTTTAATGATGAAAAATGCTACATTAATATTACACTAAACAGTCAAATCATTGCTTCAGGAATTGTTTGAATGAGTCCGAGAACTTTGTACAATATAAAACAGAGGGATTATTTAAATTTTCTGTTATAGATCTTCTATAAAAGTAAAAAAGAGTAACAGCCATAAGGATCCTCTAATTCTCTGTAGCTTTATTTTTCTTGAAAGTTGCTTAATAGTTTAATTTTATATTGAGATTTTCATCCCTCACCCATTTCTGTGGATTTTAACTGCTGCAGTAACATTTATTTGTGTGTATTTTTTAAATATATATTTTTATTGATTTCAGAAAGGAAGGGAGAGGGAGAGAGAAATAGAAACATCAATGATGAGAAAGAGTCATTGATTGGTGCCTCCTGCATGCCTCACATTGGGGATTGAGCCCACAACCCAGGTATGTACCCTGACCGGGAATCGAACCGATAGGTCCACACTCAACCACTAAGCCACACTAGCTGGGCAGTAACATTTATTTTGTATTGAATTCCCCCTCTCCATAAATTTCCTTCTTTGCTCACCAAAAGTAGAAAACCAAGTTTATTAGATCTGAGACTTTGATCCATTTGCCCCCTGCTTCTCTTCTTACCTACAACTACTGCACTGACAGACATTGGAGGAAGCCTGATATTGGGAAATGTTATCAGAGTACCCTTGGTTCATTCAGAATTATACAAATATAGGGTCCTATAATTTTAATATTTTCTATATGAAATACTGTGCATTGTGATAAATTATGCTCATTATAAGATAATTTGGTGATTTGGGATGAAATGAAACCTGTAACATTTCACTATTGCTATAATTGCATCTTAAATTATATCGCCTTTTGCGCACTCCATAAAGCAATATATTTTTAAATTGTTTCCACTTCGATTCAATTATCCTATAAAAGGGTAATATGCAAAAAGGCTGAACAGTGGAATGACTGGTGGCTATGAGGTGTACTGACCACCAGGGGGCAGATGCTCAATGCAGGAGCTGCCCCCTGGTGGTCAGTACACTCCCACAGGGGGAGACTGCTCAGCCAGAAGCCGGGCTGATGGCTGGCAAGCTCAGTGGCAGTGATGGGAGCCTCTCCCGCCTCTGCAGCAGCGCTAAGGATGTCTGACTGCTGGCCTGCAGGGAGCGGGCCTAAGCCATCAGTCGGACATCTCCCGAGGGCTCCCAGACTGTGAAAGGGTGCAGTTGGGGCTGAGGGAACCTCCCAACCCCCGAGTGCACAAATGTCGTGCACCGGGCTTCTAGTGTATAGATATTTTAATTGATACAAATTCTAAAATAGTATAGTCTGAGTTTATATATACATTTGCAAATATATAAATTATAAATATATAAATTATATAAATGTACATTATATAATTTGTATAATATATAATTCTAAATGTAATTTAGAAAAAAATAAATATCCTACATTATGAAATAATAAATCTTTCTGAAACAAGTAATTTCTGACAGCATCAGAAATTGGAATAACATAGAATTGAAATAAAAATAACCTAAGAATATATACAATCAAATAAAAGTATTCTATTGCTAAGTCAGCATTCAAAATCACTGTGAGGGTATTATTTAAGATATAAAATTTTGTAACCTCAAATGCACTTTTTAAGAGAAGAAAAAATGAAAGTTTTTTTCTTCCTTACAGTTATGCCTTAAAGAGACAAACCTGCACAAAATCTGTAACAGTGATGGTGAACCTTTTGAGCTCGGTGTGTCAGCATTTTGCAAAACCCTAACTTAACTCTGGTGCCGTGTCACATACAGAAATTTTTTGATATTTGCAACCATAGTAAAACAAAGACTTATATTTTTGATATTTATTTTATATATTTAAATGCCATTTAACAAAGAAAAATCAACCAAAAAAAAATGAGTGTCATAGGTTCGCCTTCACTGATCTATAATAAAAGCATAATATGCTAATTAGACCGGATGTCCTTCCGGACAAAGCCGCGGTGGTGGGGGCCGAGGCAGAGGCAGCCACTGTGGCAGTCGGGGGGGGGAACAGGGAGGGGACCCCCAAGTCCCTTGCATGAATTTCGTGCAACAGGCCTCTAGTTAGAAAATAAAAAAATTAACTATGAGGGTCTAGCAGTTTCAAAAACCAGTGGGCCTTTAAGAGGCTTTCACTAACCTAATCTAGCTCATCACTACAATGGTGTGGAGGAAACTACTAGCTAAGCCATGGCCCCTCAGAGCTACAGAATGAATAATGCAGCATCTATCTTTTCCAAGCCACGGAACATGGGTGAAAACTTACCTTCAAGGGAGATGACTTCAAACATCCTCTGAGACCACTTCATCCTGCCATTCTGCTGTAATGACAAGGATGAAAACTACTGCCGCAGCCTCATCACTTTTCCACTTCCTTTACTGCAAAGTTCCCAGGGCTGCTGCATCTTAGAGTCACCTAGTGAGGCTCAAAAATTTGCCAGACAACTGTTCTGGGGCGGGCCTGGGGCCCTGGGATCTAAAAGCGCTCCAGGTGATTCCAATGTGCAGTCCAGGCTGTGAACTATTGACTGGCTCCCAGAGTTGCTGCCTTAGGCTTCTCTGCCTTCAGTCTGCCCTCCTGTGACATCCTATTAACACTGCCAGAATGATCTTCCTGTAAGGCCTACAGAATTAGAGTCACACTCCTGAGCACAGTGTAAAAGACTCCACAGGATCTGCTCTTAAACACCTGACCAGCTGCCTCCCACACTCTCTCTCCACAAGCTCCACCAGCTCTTGTTTTCCACACGCGTCAGCCTCAGCCTCTGGGTCTGAGCACTGACTCATCTCTTGCTCTGAAATGCTCTCCGCTATTTTTATCTGTTTATCTGCCTGGAGAGTGTCTTCTCTATGAAGCCTCTCCTAACGTCCTAACCCCCAGCCCCCCATCGTGTTCTCAAAGCACAAGTGCACGGGTTTCACGTTTGTTTGTCTGGTTTTGTTGTTTGGTCATATGGAAGTGTTATTTTAGAGCGCATTGTCTCACCATCATTAGGCATTTTTTGGAGCAAGGGGTATGTCTCATTTGCCTCTGTATCCCCCAAACTTAACACACTGCCTAGCGAATACTGACATTTCGTATTTGCTGAATAAATGAATGAACAGCATTTTATACTATTTTCACTTATTACCAACAGAGCCAGACGGGATTCATATTGGGTCTATGAACAACTCAAGCTTATAGTAAATTTAAAAAGTCTTAATATTTATTTAGTATTTAGTAATAGTAAGGACAATTTCTTTAAAGATTAGCCTTTCAATTATGCTTCTAGATGAATGTGAAACATGGTTAAAGTCAAAGGGAAACCTTAATTACATCCTCAGGAGTGCTCTCTGATTATCAGCCTCCCCAGACCACACATTTTCAGAATCAGAGCCAATAGATACTCACCTTAGAGTACAGTTAGGGAAGGAGCCCACTTAATGCCCACCACAAGTTGGCCTACTTTGGCTGCTCCCATCATGTGACATCTAACCCACAACTCTGGTGAACATGCTTACTTTGTATTTGCTTTCTGATCTGGAAGGGGTGGGAATATGTCCTTTTTTCTTGAAGGTTGTAAAGTGCTTGCATTGAGGGCATGGTTTGGTGCTGGCATCAATACGGCCAAGTTCCAAGAAGTATTTATATTTTATGGAGTCTTCATGCGTTAGGTTATAGACAACCGTTGTTTCCTCCAGGAATTCAAAGCATTCTGTGATAGGGCATTTGATTTCTACTTGGCCAAGCTGTACCTGCATGGGAGAGCAGATGGGAGAGAAAACAAAGTCATCAGTTATTGCATCTCTTTTCTTTTTCTTCACATAGTATTTTTTAATGATTATAGAAAAGAATCACCTGTTATTTTTTCATGGTTCCTAACATGGTAAATGCTAAGCACATTGGTACCTATATTGAGCAGTACCAAAATGATTTGTAGTGTGTCCAGCGGCTCTCAACCTGTGGGTCGCGAACAATGAAAATACATCCTGCATATCAGATATTTACATTACGATTCATAACAGTAGCAAAATTACAGTTATGAAGTAGCAACGAAAATAATTTTATGGTTGGGGATCACCACGACTTGAGGAACTGTATTAAAGGGTCGCGATTAGGAAGGTTGAGAACCACTGGACTTTAAGCATTCTCTCCTATTATAGTATTTGTGAATGTCAATGGGCCTAAACCACAGGCTCACTAAAGTAGCAAATTATCATCCCACTCTCTGGAAACCCCAGGGTGAGACAGCCACTAAAGGAACAGCTGGAATGACAAGGTATTTCAGATATTTCAACCTTACCCCAGAACATGTCAGCACTAAACTTCAGGCACATGCAACCATTTTAAAAGGACAAAAAGAGATTATGAATATATATCTATATGTGTAATTTAAAAACTACCTGCTGAAAGTGTAAATTACTACTTCCTTTTATGCTACTATTGTACAAAGCAGGATCCACAGAGGTTTTTCAAATATTTGCCCCAAATGATTTTTTCTATTTTTTATGAGTCTGCCTATACTTGCAATCAGATTTTATTACATCGTTAAAAGTTATGATAATGTTACTATATCCCACATTATGTTTTATCACAAATCATTTTCATTTATAGCTCAAGACAGAAGTCCCCTGAAGATTTTTAAATAGACAGAAACTATGTGTGCTATTATAAGAAACTGGCTTAATGAGATGGATAAGACATTTTAAAAATTAATAAATGTTTCCTCTTTTCACATTCTGTCGACATTTGTCCAGCCCATGTCTGAGCCAGGTACTGGGTTAGGCACTGGTGCTTTGCAAGTGTCTATCGGTAAAGAGGCAGTTGTGACACAAAGTGGTGAATATGGCTAACAGAGTGTCAGGGAGGATACGGGGGAGGCTTGGTAACCTCACACTCGGAAGTTTCAGAAGAGGCTTCTTGGAAGAAGTGAGGTTTCAAGTGAGATCTTAAGATTAGTAGGACTTTGTCAGATAACATAAAAGATGTTTCCATAGACAGAAGACACAGCAGGGGCAAAGGCCTGGAGGTAAAGAGCACCGAGCACCCTGCAGGAGGGACACCCATATCTTTTCCACACGCCCAGTGGATCCAATATGTCCTCAGGTACATGCACCCTAAGCTAAAGATGGCAGCCTCAGCGGCACTGGACGATGAGCAGGAAGACTGAAGTGCAATGTGTAGTTCAGAAAGATGAGGCTGTACAGACAGATCAGAGCACAAGGGCAGAGCAGCAGAGCATGAAGCCATCCTGGACGTCTGGACGTTTTCCTATGAGAATGGAAAACTGTGGTCTTAGCGTGTAAAAGATGACTTCTTTCCATTCCACACAGAAGGGGCTCACCACTTGGGCCATCTCAGTGACTCTTATTTATTGGGAAGGAACATACGTTAGGGGGTACCAGCCGGAATACTTTTTGTCCCAGGTCCATGTTTTAATCTGGCCTCCCTCAACTATAAATTTATTTGTTCGAACTATAGAAATGATAACAATGGAAGAAGCAATTCCACAGCTACCCAGGAACAGTCAGATCTTACGGGAATGGAATATCCTTTAGGGACCAAGAATGTAAGGGAGCTTATGGGGAGTGGATTATCACGTTACTCCTTCAGCGGCAGTGTTTGTTACTACACCGCATTAGGATACCTGCCATCTAACATCCAACCAAATACCTTTTCTTCTAAAGTGTTTCTCAAATCTGCCTGCAAATCTACTCCATCTCCACAGAACACATAATTTCCTTATGCTTTCACACTGTCTGCATTTTGCCTATTCCATACTTTCTTTCTGAAAGCTCCAAAATCCCTACCCCACTACATTGAGTCAAATGATCTCATATTTTATTAAACAGAAGCACTATGATCATATTTCCTCATATTTCCACTGCTAACTGCCCCCATATTTTTTTTTTTTTGTCTTCCTTTCTTTTACAGTGTAGGGCCCAAACCTACTTCCAGGACAATGGCATGAGTCGCTTGAAGTGTTTGTTGAAAATTCAAGTTTACTGGCCCACAAAGCACCTACAAAATTTTAATCATTGCCGATAAGCTAGTCACTGGCAATTTGGAACAATTACTCATACAATCCTTTGAATTACTCATACCTCTTCATACAAACAATATCCGTCTTTTCATAATAAAATGCTATTGGTGGCCTATATCTCTTGGCCTCTACAAGTCTATCTTTCCTCAGAATAACTTCCTGAAAAAAATCACTAGCAAACAAGTCATCATGATTAAGCAAAGTACATTCATTCACTCAACAAGATAACGTATTTCATCAATTCAAGCGTGCATTTTTTTCAACATTGTAATATCTCAGAAGTCAAGATTATCTTACAATCAATAGTCTTTAAAACTATGGCCTTATGCCATAGTTTAATTTGCAGTGTTTTTATTTTCTTGGTGGCTCAGAATATAATACTGCATCCTACAATTGATCATGTCTTAGATTTCAATGAAATGCGGTTTTTATGGGTTAGGCAGTATGATGCACTCTGGAGAGATGAAGAGAGAGACAGGACTTCTATTGGAGGCCATTTATGACACACAAGTGAATCAACCAGGCAGACTGTCATCAGTTATGACACCAGAGAAGGTATCTGAGGAGGTGACAACTTAAACTGAGAACTACAGGGCGTGTCATGCAGAGAACTTGGGGGAAGGGACTGCAGGCAAAGGAAACAAGGATAACGGCCCCAGGGCAGACGGTGCCCAGTGTGCCTGTGTTCAGAGAACAGAACTGGGTGACTGGAACACCTCCGAAACCAGCCAGAACACACAGGCCTTGTTGGCTGTGATAGGAAGTGTGAATTGTATTCTACGTTCAATATGAATCATTGGCTGGTTTTGTGGTGAGTGACATACCCCAAGTTACATTAAAAAATCAGTCATACTCTTCCTGTAGAATGAACAGTAGAAGAACAAAAGCGGAAACTAGGAGAATAGTATGACTCTGGATTGCACCTGTTCTTACCACCACTGGCATCTAACTGTGGCCGTTTTCCAGGCAGGAAATGACAGAAGATGGAACTAGGTAGCCAGAGGCAGGCAGGGGTTCTGTATGGAAGTGAACCAAATGGGGTTTGGTGATGAACCAGATATGGAGTATGAAGTAAAGGAAGAAATCAAGGATGACTCTAGGTTTTTGCTTGAAATAATCCGATTGGTAGGTGCTACTTACTGAGTTTTTTTTTTTTAATAAAATATAGTTTATGTGGATATGTGATATTTGCTGGAAGTGATTCACTGCAAATTTATTATAGTAACAAGAATAAAGATCACTAATTCATCCAAAAAGCATATTGAGCTCCTACAATATCACACATAAAAGATATAAAGTAGTTTAAGTCATGAATCTTGCCTTAATGGAATATGAGGATACAGTAATTAAATTTGTGTTGACAGTCTTTTCTAGCAACTTGGGATTTGACGGTGCTAATTCATTTAATATTTTACCCAATGTTTGAAATTCTTTTGTTAGGGATAATCATAAACATATGCAAAAGTTGGCAGATGGGTATTATGAGACCGTAAGGACTCCTTCTCCAGCTTCAACAATAATCAACTGTTGGACACGTGTTTTTTTCTGTGCCCTGACACAGATGACCCTCCCATATTACTTTGAAGCAAAAACCAGAAATTATGTCATTTCATTCATAAATATGGTAGTATTTATGAAAGAAAACAAGTCTTTTAAAAAACATTACCATGATATCAAATATCTCCCCAAAAGACAATAATTCTTCAAATCAATTTAACAGTTTAAATAACGTGTCACCAAAATTGTTTACAGGATTTTATGTACTTAATATACATAAAACCAAGATATTTTTAATTTGTTATTTTCAAATGCTAATACTACTATTAATATCACTGGAAAATACACTTTCCAATTCTTCTGAACAAAAACATGCCCAATCTTATAAGACAAAATTTGCTTAACTCTAAAACAATCTCCAAGAGTGCTAGTAAGAGATGCTCTTTTCCACTTAGTGCTTAAGCTGCATGGATAATTTGCCACCTGGGAGGACTCAAAAGTAGTTTTCACTCAAAAGTGACACAGGTGAAGGAGAACTCTGAAAAAGTGGCTGGATAATTTGCCACCTGGGAGGACTCAAAAGTAGTTTAGTGACACAGGTGAAGGAGAACTCTGAAAAAGTGGAAGATTAATTAATTAAATCATCCAGGGAAAAGAAGAGAGGAAGCATAAACCTTCGACTTTGAAGCTCAATTTATCAAATGTATGGTTTATGATTTTGGCCTTGGTTTTGAGTGTTGGTCATGATAGTTTACAAGGTGCCTTGGCCTTTTGTTCACTTGATACCAGGGGATTTCATATTTCCATTTTTCCTTAAAAAATGGAACATGTCAGGCCCAGCGGGTGTGGCTCAGTGGATGAGCATTGACCTATGAAAGGTCACAGTTCGATTCCCCATCAGGGCACATGCCCAGGGTGGGGCGTGATTCTCTCTCATCATTAATGTTTCTACCTCTCCCTCTCCCTTCCTCTCTGAAGTCAATAAAAATGTTTTTGTTTTTTTAAAATGGAACATATCAAGGTGGCAGGGAGAAGAGAATACCACGACAAAAGCATTAACAATAATGAAAGTATGCCATACCCCCTACATGCCAAGCACTGTTTTAAGCACTTTCTGTGCATTACTGACTTTGTGGAGCACAATAGAGTCAGATTCATTTTCAGGTTCATGGATTTTCCCACAAGTTTATCATCAGTTTATTATAGGATGTGGCTGCTTTATTGATAAATGTGATTTTTTCTTTACAGAGCACTGAGCTAGGCACCTTTAATTATTAAAAATAATAATGAAAAACATCAAACCAAATATCCCCAAAGTTCCCTCTGCCCCAGGCAAGATAAATATACAGAAAATCACACTTAGGCACATAAGTAAAAGTTCCAAAAGCCAAACAAAAGGAAGTTACTTAAAGCAACAGAGAAAATGATACTCCCACATAGAAAATTTTGGCCCCAGGTGCCTTGTGGGTCAATTTTCCTGAGAATTTAAGTATGAAACACCAATATTACACAATAACTCTGAGAGAACAGGGAAAAGGCTGGGCGAGGATCACTGCTCAAGTTGTTTTATGAGGGCAGCATAATCATGATACCAAAACCTGATAAGGATGTTGCAAGGAAGGAAAATTACTGACCTGTCTCTTCATAAACATAGATGCAAAAATCCCAAACACAGTATTAGCAAACCAAACTGAACAATACATGCAAAAGATAATATATCAAGATCAAAGGTTTATTCCAAGAATGTAAGGCTGGTCTAATATTAAAAAATCTATTGATATAACTCACACATTAATAAAATAAAGGAGAAAAATCATGATTATCTCAACAGAAAAAAGTATTAATAAATTCAGCATTCATTCATGTTAAAATATTAACAAACTAGGAAGAGATGAAAACTTCCTTAATCTGACAGAGTATCTGTAAGAACATCTACAGTGAACATCATAATCAATGATGAAGTCATGAGGGCTTTTTTCTTGAGTCTGGACATGGGGCAAATATGCACTCCTTTCATTATTTAACATTGACTAGGGCTCACAGCCAATGCAAGAAAAGCAAAAGCAAAATGAACATAAAACAGCTAGAAATGAAACTATATAATTCCCCATTTCTTGCAGATTGCAAGATTGTATATACAGAAAACCCAAAATAATCTACAAATAAACTATTAGAATTAATAAGTGAATTTAGCTAACTTGCTCAATAGTTTAGTACACAAAAATCAAATGTATATCTTTATGCTAATAATAAGCAACTTGGTAATAATATAGAAACATACTCTTGAAACCTGTATAATCTTATTATCCAGTCACCCCAATACATTTATTAAAAAGATGGAATAATTGAAACATGAATATTTATAGGAAAAATAATATTATAGCAATATTAAAAATATCAAGTATGAATAAATCTAATACAAGTTGTATAATACCTCTACACAGAAATATTTGAAATATTTTTGAGAAAATAAGAAGCAAATAAATGGAGGGATATATCAGGTTTTTGAATTGAAAGGTTCAATATAGTAAAAATGAAAATTCAGTCTATATTGACCTACAGATTCAAGGCCATTTCAATAAAATATTCAGTTTTCTTTCTCTCTCTCTTTTTTTTGAGGGGAAGGTGGGTTCTAAATTGCAAGCTGATTCTAAAAACGTATGGACAGTCATGATACTCTTGATCTAGAAAAAGAAAGTAGTAAGACTTGTTCTACCAAACATAAGATGAAGCAAAAAGTTTTAGTAATTACAAGAGCGTGACGCTGAACCAAGGATAGATAAGGTCGCATAACAGGACAACAGAGCAGAAAAGAGTGCAGAACCGTACCATTTACATATGGACACGTGATGTGTTGACACAATAGAGCACTGGAGAAGATTTTTCCCCCCCAATAAGTTATTCTGGGTCACTTTCCCTTGGACTCCAAAATACGCTTAAATATTCTAAAAATGCCAAAAGCAAAAGCCATTGGTAGTTTAGTTATGGAAAACTACTCTGCCCTTCCACAAATCATAGTAAATTCTCTAACCAGCAGTCGCCAAATGGTGGTCCGTGAGGTCCGAAAGTTTGGAGACCACTGCAAATGACTCTGAAAAGTGAAACAAGAAAGCAACATTTTGCAAATATAGGTGATTTTGAGGTTTATGAATAGGCAGGTTAGTGCTTTTGACTCAAGTGTGGACACATTTAAGGTAAAAGAGTCAGGGAAATTATTGCAAAGTTGACATGTTGGCAAGAAGAGTAATATAACAGATCCCTAAATTTGTTCCGGTACACAGGCATTTTTAATTCTCTCTTGGGTCTTATAGGATGTGTTTACCCATGCTTCTTGGTTAAAAGATCTTCAAATATGAAGACAGTTATTGTGTCCCTCCAGTCTCTTCTCCCAAGAAAACATCCTCACATCTTAGTTCCTCACATCTGGTTTGAAGTCCTTCCCTCTTCCTGGCTTTGTTGGTTGGTAACAGAGTGTGTCACCCAGAAACCAAAGCCATTATGCTAGTCTGGTCTGGCCACTGAGGAAACAGGATTATCCTCAACCACAGTAAAAATGGAAAGAAAGCAAAACTCAAAGAAAAAAGCTCCCAGGAATTTTAAGTTACCAAAGTGAACCCAAGAAGTGGAAAACCTGAATGGGCCAATCACAATAGAAGACATTAGGGTATGTTGTCTTTTAGGAAAGCATCTATTCTCTGGGTTATCACCTGCTGCAACTGAATAGTCTCTTATCTTCTCCCTCTTTCTCTCTGTTGTTTTATCTCTTTTCTCATCTTGTCTGCTTTACTTTCTTTGATCCTCAAATAAGGATCCTAAAAGAATTAATCTTTTATTTCTTAAAATAACCAGCTTGGGGGCTTGCTTATATTGTTTTTTGTGTTTGTTTTTTTTGTCTTCCTTTTTTAAAAATAATTATGTTCAATGTTGTTCTCTTCTGGCTTTTATTTGTTTTATTTTGTTATTCTTTCCCTAGTTTCTTAAGATGATTCCTTAGTCCCCTTGTTTTCTGCTTTTACTTCTTATGAATACAGTTTTTGCTATGCTCTAAATTTTGGGCATAAAATGTTTCGTTTTCACTTCTTCTTAGTGTTTTTATGCAGTTAAAACTTTTTGGTGGTTTTTTCTAATATTTATATTTAACTTTACTTGATTATGAATAGAGAAAGTGGACTATAAAAATCTTAATTTTAAGATTAAGATTTTTATTTCTAGCCTATTAAATAACCTTTTAAAATGTTTCTTGGGCATTAAAAATCTCTACTCTAATCAAAAGATGTAAGATTCTATGTAGATGTCTACTAAATCATAACTTTGAGGTTTCAAGTAAATTCTTCTATGAGCTCATTAATTATTTAGCTATTCGATCTGATCCTTAAAGAGGAGTATTAAAATTGCTTACTATAGTTTTTTCAGAGTATCTTTGCACTTTTAGTTAGTGCATTCTCGGTTTATCCATTTAACTGAAATGTTGCTGGTGCAAACAGGCTTATGACATATCTTCTTAAACAGTCTTCTCCCTATTAATGCTTTTACACTTAAAGTCTCCCTCTACCTCATCAGAAATTAATACTGCCACTTCTCCCCTCTTCTTACTGGCATTTTCCTCCTGTGACTTTGCTCCTGTCTTCTCAACGCAACTTCTCGTTAAATCACTTTGCTGTAAATGATTCTATGGATTAGTTTCAATTCAATACCCAAGTATTTATTTAGTGCCTACCATGGGCAAGGCAATCGACTAGCTACTTGGGGGAAATTAAAGATGAATAAATTGCTACCCTCAAGTAATTTCCAGTTTATCAGTGGAGACCGACGTGGGCATCAACAACCATAGCTCCGGCAGAGAAGCACAAAGGGGAACTTGGCTTGGGCTGTTCATGAAAAAGAAGGTAATATTTTAATTCAACCATGAAGAATAAAAAGGACTATTATGAATAGATTTGACTATGTCTTATTTCTTAAAAAATGTGAAAAGTAATACAAAAGACATCTGATGATTTCAGATAAGAAAACAATAAACATTGTATTTATATAAGTAGGTAAAAGTATATGTGAAAAAACATGAACTTAGAGGGAAGAAGGACTTGCTAAAAATTGATTTTTTCAGGTTATAAATTATTTTTTTTCTTATTTACAGTTCTAATGTTTCCTGTTAAAATTTTGATCATACAGCAACTTTTTAAATTTTGCCTAAGTATTTTCTGAACTATAATAGATGATGGATCCGGAATAATTAGCAAAACCAGTAAACAAAACTTAGGATTGGCCTTGAAAATAAGATAGGACACCGAGCATTTGGGTAAAGGTTTCTACCTATCAAAGCTAAAATCTGAACATTACTTAAGTTTGTTTCTGCATACTCTAGGACTCAGCAGTTCTCAACCTGTGGGTTGCAACCCCGGAAAATACATCCTGCATATCAGATATTTACATTACGATTCATAACAGTAGCAAAATTACAGTTATGAAGTAGCAACGAAAATAATTTTATGGCTGGGGGTCACCACAACATGAGGAACTGTATTAAAGGGTCGCGGCATTCGGAAGGTTGAGAACCACTGCCGGTAGTCTCAGTTTACGTCGTACTAATGAATTCCGGGCTTCGTCCCAAGCCTCTGCAGTGTGCAGTGGAGAAAGCAGTCATGTCCTAAGTAAACTAAACGCTGCGGGAATCCGTCCCACACGCTGCCGTCCTCTCGGCAATGTTCCTTTTATGAAGGTGATGTCAAATATTTGTGCGTTTTTTTTAAAGAAATCCCAAACCTTTCTTCTGGGAAACTGTTTAACAAATAGAACAACAAAATAACTTGTAAACTTGAAGGTAATCCAAGTTTGACATATGTTCTATATTTTTACTTAAAACGTTTTAAATGATTTTCACCCCCCGCAGGTTTTGGTCTTTCAGTTTTGGCAAGCATCAACGGTTTCCTAAACATCCACCAAGTTAGCACAGTTCTTTAACGTAGAAAGAGCAATTTCAACAGAGTCTTTCATGCCAAAACAAAGTATCTTTGTGCACCATCCACCCAGTTCTAGGAACAGTCTGTCCATTACCTGGAGTCTGTCGATTCCATAAAGAGAAAAATAATTCCTTCCTTCTTGGCGACTAGTTATTATTTCCAGATATAAAATGCTGCTTAGTGTAGAGTGACCAAATTTTCCTCAATATCTATCTCCCAGGAACAAAGCTAAAGTGCATTTGATTCTCTAAAAAGAGAAAAAACATTGTCTTCTCTTTTGATGTTTGAATTGTATGCTTCCAAAGTAGAGAGAAATCTTATCCTAGGAGTATAGCAATGTCTTTTAAAAATGTTGAGTGGGATAGAGAGGTGTCCAAAAAAAACTTGCATGGTCAATGAAGACACTATAAATTTTACGGAGAAGTTCGGTGACTAGGTTGAGAAAGAACTGGAATAGTCACAATGCTAAATGTCTTGATTTACTACAAACACCTTTTAGAAAATCCTACTCTGCCTCAAAAATAATGCTAACTGTCCTGTTAGTACATCACTGTTCTTTTGTATTTGCTTTACTTTTTTCTATCCAGTCAGGGAGATAGATTTGGGCAGTTACGTCATTCACACCCCCGCTTGGTTTCCTGGGAGTCACCCAGGAAAGCAATGCAATTCCTGGGGAGGTTAGGGACTGAATATGGAAACTTGCCTAATAAAAGACGGACTTGATAAACTTCTAACTTTGATTCTCTATTTTTTTCCGAGAAAGGTTTTTAATGTTTATTTTAGTTTTATCCTTTCCAAACAGGAATGCACAGTGCCCTTTGGCATTCTTTCTGCCACAGAAAAGTGTAGTATTGATGACGTGTTGCTGCTCTACGGTAAAGGTTTAAATTGTAAACCTTCCAGAAACGTCTGGTATTGTCAGATGAACTGAATAATAATGATAACAGCAGCAGCTTTTGTTATTAAATGTTTAATATCCAGGCACGGTTCTATCCAGGCCTTCTATCAGTCACTTCATATTTTCCTGATTAAGATCCTACCAGGATCCCAAAGCACAGAAGAGTAAGCAATTTGCCCAAGTTCACACAGAAAGTGCTGATCTTTAATGCAGACCTAGTCACTGCCAGAGCCTGAACACGCATCACTATGCACCTGCAGGTGCCTGCCCAGTCTTGGCAAAATTAGCCACTTGGAATAATAATGCCATGTTGCTGTTGGCCACAGTGAGTTCTTAAATGCTTCATCAATGTAGGTAGTAAGTGCCTTTCTAAACATGGTATTTTGATAACCATAAGCAGTCCAACCTCCATCTGTCTCCCTCAGGCACAATCCTATAGACAAGCAGATGGTCTCCAAGCTCACCTGGATGTCATCACTCAGTGGCAGCTCTTCTCTGGGTCCCTCTGAGTCACCCCTTCGTCACCTGTGAACCATTTCTAATTTTTGCCTCCCTCCTCAAGGCCTCACCCCCAATCTTCCCTTTCAGCTAAGTGATGCAATCAACAACGTCACCTCCCACTTGACAGGATGAAGTCTAGCTTGGTCAGATGAGAAACCCTCCACTTTCTGTTCCCCATACAAAAGGGGGTACATTTTCTCTCGCTTAGTAGAAAGCATTGCTCCCCAAACTTCCCAAAATGGCCTCACCAGGGATCTCAACTCTCTCTGGTAACTTCAGACAATTAAGCACATAAACATGCTCAAGTTTTTCTCATCATAAAAGCAAAACAAAATGAAAACTTATCAGGACCCTATGTGCCTTAGTCTTTACGTCTTATTCTCCTTCCATTTCTGGCCAAGCTAACTGAAAAATAATTTAATGTTCCTGTCTCTGCGTCCATATTAAAAAACCCACTACTATCTGTCTCGTCCCTCCACTTTGTCATTTTCTACAAAGTTAGCAATGACCTTCTCATTATTAAATGCCCTTGTGAATCCTTATCTTATTCGTCTCCTTTATGCCTTGACACTGTTGACTGCTGCTTCTTTCTTGACCCCTAAGCCATCACATTCTCTTGGTTTTTGAAAATCCCTTCTGTCCTCATCTGCAGATTCTTCCAAGGTCTATCTCTCAAAGCTTCCCGAGTCTCCAAGATTCCATTAACAATGAATTGTTCTTTTTCTGAGCGTTCCAGGGTTGGAACTCCACACATATGCTGAAGGCTTCCCCATGCCAACCTCCAGCCCAGATCTCTCCACTGAGCTTCTGACACCTGCAAGCAACTCCCTAATCCATGTCTCCATTCAAATACTTCAAACTCAGACTGAAACCCAACTCACTGCCTCCCCTTCTCTCCCTGGCAGCCCACTTCCCTTTATGTTCCTTTTCACAGGGAATGGCACAGTAACCAGAAAACAAAGTATTATTTTCTCCTGATTTTTATTCTGCCACATCTCTCCTTCAACCAATCAACAAAATTCTACTTTATTCACTCTTCAAAGAACCACTTACATCTTTTGATCTCCACTGCCACTAAGTCAGTCCAGGCTCTGGAGTACTCGTTTTAAAACACAAATCTGATCATGACACTCCAGTAATTAAAATACTTGTGCTCAGGATTAAGTGATAATTCCCTAATATGTGAAATGAAGACCCGATTCATGATTTTACTTCTTTTCTGGATTCCCTATGGTCATTTCCTTCATGGCAGGCTATATCCTGAGACATACGATGGCTTGCTCTGGAGTATGCTGTTCCTTCTATCTGAGAGAAAAAAGGCTGGCAATGCAGGGAAAGAAGCACTTCTGGCCCTGTCTGTTGGTCAGTCCATTCTTCCAGTCCAACTCCTTCAAAGTGTCCTAGGCTGCTCTGATTAGAGGGCATTCATTCATTTTTGTGTTTTTGTTTTTAATGCACCAGTTGCCAAAACTGTGTGGGCTGACCAAAATTCCACTGATCCCTACTATATATAAAGGAACTATATAAATGCTGTCTAGTTTTTGAATATTCTCATCATTTTTGAGGGAGAATAGAAACACATTTTTCTTCCTTAAACCAAATAGACCTGGTTTGGACCTCACCTTCTAGAACTAATAGGAAACTGGGTATCTGTCGTATTGGGGGCCTGGAGTGTGGGGATGTGTTTGATAACAGTCTTGGGGGTCTCTTGTACGGCTGAGATTTTTTAAAGACCATTTGGAAAACTGAAAAAGAAAAATTAGGCTTTGTCTTATTATCCAAATATGACCGATGTCAACATTTCCGTACATTTTTTTCTAGAATATACTATATTTATTCTTTGTGCTCTCCAAATTTAATTTGCTATCTTGCAGTCCCATAACATAACATGAGCATTTTCCACATTATTACCATCTGTATCATCATTTCTGAACATTGTATAACATTGCAAAAAGTAGATGAGCCACACTTAACCTGTGGAGGCTGTTTCCAATTTTGTGCTATTATAAATAATGTGGTTATGAATAACTTCACACTTAAAGCTTTTTTTTTGTATTTCAGATTACTTCCTTAGGATACATAGATTCCTAGAATTGGAATTACTGGGTCAAAGTATGTGATTATTACGGGACTCTTGACACACACTGCTAAACTATTTTCCAAAAGCCAAATTTATTTACAGTCCATGACACTAACCACTTACCTCACCTTGCTCTATGAATGCCATCATTTAAAAAAAAAAAAACAAGCATGCAAAGTAAAACAACATGAAAACCTATAAAACTTTTGCCTTTTTTTGTGATAAGCAAAAATGGCAGTATTATTTTAATGTGTGGTTTTATTTATTTATTTTACTCATTGTAACCTTTAATATATATCAGCATAAATATTGGTTGTTGTTTTTCCCTTTTCTGTAAATCTTCCAGCCATGTGCTGACCTGCAATAGCTTGGTGCTCTGTATATACTCTGCAGTATTCATGGAGGTTATATAACATTCCATGTGAAGTCAGAATAGTTTCCAGCAAGATGAGCCAAAGCAACAAGGCTGGATCCAGAATCCAACCCTGAACAGATGTTTGCTTGGCAGCTTCCCTGCAATAATTAACATAAGAAAGCAGGGCAATTAAAAAAATACAAGCAGATCTCACATTCATGAATCATGGTTCTGTAAATGTCCCAAACCATCTGGTTACGGGCTCCACTCCTCCATTTTGAGAAAGACCGCATGACAGTACGAAAGGCAGGGGCCTCTGACTCTTAAATCACTTCTCATTCTCTACCTTTTAATAATAGATAGTGATGTAACTGTCTCAAGCCCTCTTTCCCTGGACTCTATATATACTTCTCACAGGCACATACCACATTTTATTTACCTTGGTAGTCTAGGAAACCACCAGGACCCTGCCTTGCATACAGTAAGCACTTAGAATTTGTTTGTTGAAATAAATTGAAAGAGAATCATCAAAGGCCTGGCAGATGTCTGACCTCAAGCCAGAGGATGTTTCTTAATTGTACTGGTAGTTGTTTATCATTGCAATAAACAGCTCTGTCTAAAGTCCTGCTGATGGTGGGAAGTCTGGCACAGGAAACACACCAGCCACACCGCGTACGAAGAGCAAAGAGAGAGAGAGAGAGAACAGTGCTTGGCTTCTGAAGCAGGTGGAGTGCCTTCCCAGCATGTAAGGTCCTTGCCCAAAAAGCTGAGTGAGATATGCGGCAAACTGTGACTTCAGTTTGATAAACAAAATTGGCAAGAGACTATCATTTTAATGTACGTTGTTTTAGCCTAGGGTTATTCTCCCCCCCCCCCCAATAAACAGATGGCAACAGGCAATTCTCAAAGGGAAAGAGAGGAGTGTCCCACCTGAATCAGCAACCTAGAGATTTTCATTTTAATGCCTCAGTATTATTTTTGATTGTTATATTTTCAAAGCACTTAACTACTGGTAAGATCAATCCCACATTTTTAGGAAACATGCCAACTGCCTTCAATTCCACACCATTTCTTTTGCAAAATCAAAATCTTCACTAAGTCTCTGTACTGGCAAAAAAATTGCCATAGTACTAAAAAAAAAAAAAAAAAAGAATGCATGATTCTCCAAAGAACCCTGCTTCTTTTAGTGGGGAATGTTATTTAGAAACCAAGATCCAAACTTCAGATGAATTTATTTCTACTGGGGTATCATTATTGCCTCTAGGCCCTATCAGAGTTATTAAATACACACATACATATTTATTTAAGGTATTTTTCCGTTATTTTAAAGCTGATCATTTCAAACTGATGTCTCCAATTCTAAGCTAATGCTAAAGGGTTCTTTCTCACATCCCCTCACTCCATATTTATATCTCTTTTCTCCTATGGTGAGCAAATTGATATCAACATATTTATTTATTTGCTTTATTTTTCAATACATAAGAGTTTCTTTTTTAAAAAAATATATTTTATTTATTTTTTTTACAGAGAGGAAGGGAGAGGGATAGAGTTAGAAACATCGATGATGAGAGAGAAACATCGATCATCAGCTGCCTCCTGCACACTCCCCACTGGGGATGTGCCCGCAACCAAGGTACATGCCCTTGACTGGAATCGAACCTGGGACTCCTCAGTCTGCAGGCCGATGCTCTATCCACTGAGCCAAACTGGTTAGGGCCATATGTAAGAGTTTCTTAATTGCTATACCAACAAGCTAGCAACAAAAAAACCACTACATAAAGATCAAGATTTATTTGAAATTCTCTTTGTACTCAAGAATACTATATATCTTGCTAAGCACAAAGCACTGTGTTTAAAGTTGTCTGAATTAATTTTTCCGTGTCTTTACACAATCAATTTTATAAGTTAGCTCCTTTATTTCCGTTTATAGTCTATATTCAGGCTTGCTTTCTTTTTAATCTTTTTAATTTTTTATAAGTAAAATGTTAACATGGTTCAAAAGTCAAAACTATATGAAAGGGTATATAGTCAGAGCATTTTTACTCCTACTTTACCTTCCACCCCATTCCCACCCATCTCTATAGGTAACAATTTCACTCTTTTTGGTATATCCTTCTTATGTATCTTTTTGCAAAATTAAGCACTTATATTCATATAGCATACCCTTCTTTCACATTTTGTCCCAAAGTATTTTTAATCTAGTTGAAGAGATAAAGCATTCCCACATAACAGGCTAAGTAAAGAATGCAAGGCAGAATATCAGTGACAAAAGTAGTCCAGGAAACACACGCACCTAGTACTAAGCGTTCTGGTGGTCTTCAGTAAATTTGCCAGAGGTATTCAGATTGTACACAAACTTTAACAATCAGTTCAAATGTGCACAGAATCCAAAAAGCCATAAACATCCAAAAATGTGCATTACCAGATACATGACAGAGTAAGAATAGAATTTTCAAAATTATCTAAAGCAAGCTGTAGTCAATTTTTGCACTTATTGTTGACCATAAAAGGAGCACTAATACGCTAGCACTTGACAGAAGGGTTATCACTATGTGGAAGACACTGAAAATCATAACATCCACCTTAGAATTTTAAAAATGTTTAGTAAGAGTAGAAATAAGCTAAAAGTTCTTTTTAAAATAGAATATACAAGCTAATACTTCACTTTAAAATAGAAGACTTAAAACAAAGAGTTCTAATAAATAACTCTAACTGGCCCCAGAAGTAAAATCTTTATTAGTGATATGACTTTTAACTGGAAATGGATTAAATATCCCGACATGATTATTTCTGGATCTAAAAGTAATTAAGTAAAGCCACATCTGATTTCGCATAAGGTTATCATAAACTTAATGGATTGGAGAGTAAAAATATATTTGTAGTAAGACATTAAAGTTGTATTATTATTATTTTAATACTACAGAACACTGATAACATATATGTGTCATTTTGTTCTCTCTTCATAACATTCATGTGAGCTTATTTTTATTATAATTAGAGTTATTATTCCCATTTTGCAAATTATGAAACTAAGGCAGTTTAAAAGCTAAGTAACTTCTCTAGGGTCACAGAGAATAAAATATTGTCTATGCAGCTTAAAAATTAGAGTTAAGTCACCTATATGTGACTGTTCATCCTATTTTCATCAATATTATATATGTGTGTTATTTTTAAGTCAAATGATTCTGACAAGGTAGATAATAAACCCAGAGACCCAACTCCCCACCCCTTATTCTAAGAGAGAAAGAGTTATCAACTCTCATCTATTTCTTTTGTTATTACCTTTATATTTCTAGAGAATAGTTTTATGTTTTTATATTAGAAGATTTAAACTTAGAACTCTCATACCTTTCTCACCATTTTACTTATCTCATCCACCCAAGGGGTTGTAACACAAGTTTTTGTTAATTAATAACCCATATGTAGAATACTGTGACTACAAGAGTAATATATACTATCTATTGCAGAGCCTACTAGTATATTATGACATTTAATTTTTTATATAACTATTGCATTCCTAAGACATTTTCTTTGTTTTTCTATTTTCTAGCTTTCTATATATACTATCACTAATATTTCTTAAAGTTCTCCAACTGAGTTATAAACTTTCCCTGAAGATTATTTTCTACGTAATCAGAACAAACTCATCAAGTTCCATTTCTTCTGAGAGCACACCTTCTGGAGCCTCTGTCCTCTTGCTGCAGCATGGACTGGTGCTGAGCCTGCAACTCTTCTCCTATGTTGCAGCCCACAGCTTCCTGATTGCATGTTACCCGCTATCTTGCTTCATCTCCCCCGTGTTGGTGGAGAGCATCGTCATGGAGGCATCACACAATCCATATTTCAGAGTGTGGCAGTGAGAAGCTGATTGAAGATCTGTGAGCCAGATCTGATTGCATCACTGTAATCATGTGGCAAGGTGGCCTTTTGGCTTGGAAATCACTCGTCAGCAACCATAGGTACTTCCCCTGGTGCTATCCACTCTCCAGAGAAGAATCCTCCAGTTTTAGACCTGGAAGTGTGGGGACGGCTGCCAGTGCTGGAGCCAGGGGGTCTGGAAGATTCATTGCCCTTTATGTGCACTTGCCCACAGATCCCTATTTTCACTGCAGTGCCCCTCTCTCATCACTCTGGGCCTGCAGCACCCCTCCCAAAGCTCCAATTACTCTGACAGAGAGAGAGTCACCTAACTGTGCAGGGTCCAGAAAGGTTAGGGGGGTGAGGTTCCTCTTCCTTATTCAGATTTCCCACTGACCCTACTACTTTCAGCTCCACAACTCATCACCATCTTCTAAATAATCTGGCTCCTCCCATTTCAAAGCTTTTCTGAGATTCCCTGGTGCAGACTTAACTTTCTTGTTGTATTTCCCCCCCCCTCTTTTTTAAGCACTGAAGTTTCAAATAGCCCTGTTAGGTCAGCTATCCCTCCATCCATTTTCTCCTTTAAAAAGAGGTATGGATTTCTGGTCCCCAGCTGTCTTTCCCCCTGTTCTCGTTGTCCTTGTGGGTTGAACTCCTAGTTTTGTGAATGCTAACATGTTTGGAAAGCCTTCAACTAAAACAAACAAGATGTTATATTTTCAATGGAAATTCTTGTACTCAAGGAGATTTGTCCTTGAAGTAATATAATGAGCTCATTCTGGTATATCAAAATGAGATATGAATTAAGCTGAGTTTTGGAAGGGGGGCAAATAAATAATTTTTCCTTTTTTTTTTTTTTACTGAATACCAGTGCCCTCTGGATTACCAGGAAGTCACTTAATCTTATGAAAATAAAGAAAACTGTAACTTTCCTCAAATGTAAGGTGGAAGGCTAGACTAAGAAATTATTAAAAATACAAAATACAGGTATGAAACAGTAGTACCTCTTGGTTCTGTACTTCATTAATTGATGCTAATGTCAAAGAACTGGGTCCTTCTACCATGCCTCAATACAGAACATAAAGCTCTTCTTAATACGTACATGTTACTCTATCACACACTCCTGAATAGCTAGCATTAAAAATAACATGTGGTTCTACTTACAGAAACTCTAATTCTATTGATTGTGCACTACTAGGTTGGGTATAAGCTAATAGTGCACAATCAATAGTGCACAATAGATTTTCAGAGCTAAATGCATATGAAAATTTTATTAAGGGAAATAATGTGGTAACTTTTGTTAAGTAAATGATTCTCTATATCATTGGCTTTGTAATTCTATATACTTTATTTTAACCCTTTACCATTGAATGTGCTAATCCATTTATAATGCTATACTTGTGCCAAAAGAACTACTGAACACAATTTGAATAGAAAGGTTAAAGTGATTGGTGCCCACACTGTAAAAATATACGCAGTTAAAACTTAGTAACTTCTCAAAATACCAGTGGCATTTTAATATACATAACTAAGGAAGGAATTTAATCCCCTATTTTAATCATAGGATCATATGTACTTGAGCTTAAAGGCCTATAGCACACATGATCCTTGGACCAAGCAGAGAGAAATGTGTACAATTCCCAAAATAGCATTACCTATCCAGGAACCTTTCTTAGTCCATGATAGGTTACTATCTTTAGTTCATGCATTCATATATATATTTTCTATACCTAATTTATAATTCCACAGGACCCTAACGCAGCTTATAAGAAAAACAAGGACAACAAAGTTGAAAAATAGGGGCCAAAGAACACCTATGTGGCCATTCACCCAAGAGCTAATGTTGATTAAACAGCTTGCTCAGAACAGCCCTAATTAAGCCCCAGATTTCACTGTTTTTCCCAGTGCAAAGACAAATGGGAAAAACCATGGCATAAATAGCTGTCATTATCCAATTTTTGAAGAAGCATTCTAACTCACTGGGAGAAAGATTTTTTCCTACGTGAATTTCTAAGAGAATTTGTATGACATTTCATACATTGAATACCATGAAAGGCAGAGTCATCAAATGTCATTTTCAAAAGATATTTTCATATGACCATGTCTTTTTTCTTTTTAGTTGTATGTACAGCTAAGATTTATGACAGCAGAAGGGAAAATAAGGAAAGAGAAAAGGTGCATGGGAGAGATCAGAGAAAGCCAGATGCAAGTTTCCAAGAGTGCTCTCCCCGCCGAGTCACGCAGAACGCAGGCTAAGTCCTCCAGCAACAGACAAGGTGTGTGAGTATCCTGGTTCATTCAAGACCTCAGTTTTTACTGGGAACAGCTCCTGTAAACTTTCTCTGCCTGGCATCTATCAAAATTCCAGACTCCCAGAAGTTAAGCAGGTTTTTAGGGAAAACTATATAGTGTACACAGTTTAGGGACAGTGATGCACTCTAAGGGGAAGGTTTGTATCAGTGTAAGAAAATGCTTACCACTCAAGTTTCCACATGTCAGCCAAGGAGCCAACTTGCAAGCAGGACTTTCTAAGGTTGGCAGGCTCAAGCCTGCTATGCTAAACTCTTTTCTAAATAGATTCCATTAAACAGACAGGAAGGGAGAGAGACAGAGTTAGAAACATCGATGAGAGAGAAACATCGATCAGCCGCCTCCTGCACATCTCCTACTGGGGATGTGCCCGCAACCCAGGTACATGTCCTTGACCGGAATCGAATCCGGGACCCTTGAGTCCGCAGGCCGACGCTCCATCCACTGAGCCAAACCGGCTTCGGCGCTAAACTCTTTTCTAAACAGATTCCATTAAATTAAGCACTAACGACCCACTGAATTGATTTCACAACTCATTAATGAGTTTGAAAACACAGTTTTAAAGTATCCCATTTTGAACAGATAATATTGACACCATATTCTCCAAAAGGGCCTTCATTTTTCAGTTCCCTTGCATTGTAAAATTTGCCAGAGTGCTTTATGTTATATCTTACTTTCTCACTTCCAACGCAATGTTTAATATTTTTGAGAAACTTTTAGATCTAGAAGAGTACAAAGAATAATGAAAAGCATAGTCCTGCCATCTAGTACTAGCTATGAATGTGTTATATTTGCTTAGACTTTCATTTATGTTTGTATGCATTTTAAAAAATAAAATACATAGTACAAATACTGATGTCTTCTTTAATCAGCCTCATTATTCTCATTTTCTTATTTCTTCTTCCAATGGCATCCACTGTCATTAGACTGGCAGGCCTTCAAGTTCACTTTATAGTTTTATGGACAAGTGTATCCATTTTAATAGACAGTCCACATATAGTGTTCTGTGATGTGCCTTTTTCACTCAACATCTTTTGAGACTTACTTATGTTGGCAGATGAAGATTTAATTTTTTCAATTGAAATGCTATATAATATCTCATTATATGAATATATCCTATTTTATTAATACAATCTGTTTTGGGTAGATTTTGAGGTTGTTTCCAAATATTAGTTCTTAGAAATAGTTTACGCATGAATATCCCTGTAATGTTAGTTATGTGTGAATGAGTATCTCCAGAAGTAAAATTCTTGAGTCTTGGGAGAACTGTCTCCTTTGTTACATTACTGTTTTCTTTACAACGATGTGAGGCCCAATGAGGGTGGCTCATTGGCTGAGTGCTGACCCATGAACCAGGAGGTCACGGCACAAGCCCGGGTTATGGGCTCGTTATGTGTGAATGAGTATCTCCAGAAGTAAAATTCTTGAGTCTTGGGAGAACTGTCTCCTTTGTTACATTACTGTTTTCTTTACGACGATGTGAGGGCCAACGAGGGTGGCTCAGTGGCTGAGTGCTGACCCTTGAACCAGGAGGTCATGGCACAAGCCCGGGTTATGGGCTCAATTCCCAGTAGGGGGCATGCAGGAAGCAGTCAATCAATGATTCTCTCTCATCATTGATGTTTCTATCTTTCTCTCCTTCTCCCTTCCTCTCTGAAAGCAATAAAAACATACGTTTTTAAAAAATTTAAGATGATG
>NW_005354291.1:5101698-5104112 GCF_000412655.1 Myotis brandtii | reverse complement strand
GTGTGCATCCTGTGTGCATTTTTTATTATTTTCTTAGGGAAGCTCATATAATTGCTGACTTTAAAAGTATGAACTTTTAAAAAGATGTCTGATACATCTAATAGATGGATATTTTTACAGTCACTAAGTATATGAAGAGAGATTTTACAAGGATGTAAAGTCATGCAGCCCAGGTTTATAGCTTTCTGAAGACATGACTTCAGACAGGACACTTTAAATGTGTCCCTTTGCTTCCTTTTCTAGAATATTGACAATTTTTGTTGACCTTCTAATAAACAATAGATAGTATATGCACAGGAAACTGCTAAGTGGTTGCTAAGTCACTAGGTATTTAAATGGCAATGTTGATGGCTTTCTGTGAAAATAAAAACATGTGACTAAAAGGATATATAGTCGCAGGACCAGCTCCTCTCAGAACACAGGGGGTCTAAATATCCTGAGCAGGGTCAACATGTTCATCAGGAAGCAGCTTTGCTCATAAATTCAATCAAGCAAATGACGACGTCCTCATCAATGCTATACTACAAATTATGTAGGAGATAGACGACCTTGACCTGAAATAGTATTAATTTTTAATTAAAAAGAGTAACTTCCCTATATTACAAAAATGGATTCTTCAGAAAACTGTACCCCAGGTAAATGAAAGAGTCATTAGAGGAATGGAAGTCTTTATTACTGTCCATCAAAATGCCAAGTGTCTAACAAAAATGAAAAGTCTGATTTTTGAACTGTTTCTAACAATAATTGGCTAAAAGATTCAGTTGTCTCTTGAGGCTGATTATTCTATCAACAGTTGGATAATGTAATAAGTATACAGAAGAATTCATATCCTAGTCCTACCATCAGTAAGGATACCGCTCAATTAATAGCTGTGCCAAATAATTTAATCATAATATTAAATAGGGGAAATCAGAACTGTACATCAAATATAATTTGATTTATTTAGATGTGCCTTGGTTTCCTTAGCAACACATACCTCATAGAGTTTTTCTGAGGATTTAGGGAGCTCATGCATGCATGGCATTTAGAGTAAAACCTGGCATGCAGTACAAATTTAGTAAGTATTAGTTATTATTATCATTATTCAAAATCTCTTCCCATCTACTCTACAAATTTAGTAAGTATTAGTTATTATTATCATTATTATTCAAAATCTCTTCCCATCTACTGTACAGTGGTATTTTGATAAAAGCACAGAAGAGCTTCGCATCTATCCTGGAATACCTAGTTTACTCGGGGCCATCCATCTTGGCCAAATCCCGGGAACACTATGAATGATACTTCCTGGAGCTGTCTACCTGAAGGGCGCACACTCTGGAGTGTGTAACATATAAGCCCTGAATTTTATCCAGATACAGTTTCCATTTAGAGAATAACAAGTTAATAAGTAAAAATCTTAAATATATATATGTATTTTTTGGTAAACTGAGACTGGCTGACTTCATATGTAGTTTGGATGGATTGTATTTCTAGGATGTATACTAATTTCACAAATAATTAATTTTCTATCTTAAAGCAAAACTAGTAACTGCTTTTATTTATTGGTGGTGTTATATGTCCTTTACCTTACAAACATTATCCTGAAAATAAATAATGACCATGTGGGGATTTGGACCTTGAACTACTTCACAAAAAATCTTGTCCCCTTTCCAGTTGCCACTCACTGAATGATTAAAATATTATGAATACACATGGAGTATTCTTATTATATCCCTTGTCTCAGAATTCATAAAATATTCTCTTTACTATATTACTTAACATGAACTAGATATGGTAGATGAATAAGAACTGTGCAATGAATAAATCTGCATTAAGAAACAGCAGAAGCTTTCAGACATTTTTTTAGCTCAATCATACTTCCCAAATTCTGTCAGGTAAGATACTCAGATTTAAAAATCTTCATTCTGTTATGCTTACCAGGACAGGTCTTTGTAATGCTTTATTTTAGTACTAGAGGACTGGTGCATGTGCACTGGTGGGGTCCCTTGGCCTGGACTGCGGAGATCGGGCCGAAACCGGCTCTCCGACATCCCCCGAGGGGTCCCGGATTGCGAGAGGATGGTTCTCGGGTGACACACCCTGGAATTGGGCTCCCTCCTCTCTGGTTCCAGTTGCGTCACCCCAGAACCCCAGCTGCCAAGTCACTGCAGCTCAGCAGCTCCTGCGTTGAGCATCTGTCAAAATAATTTTTGGCCAGCTACCAGTTGGATGGTCGAATGGTCGGACGGTGGCTTAGGCTTTTATATATATAGATTATATATACAGGGTGTCCCAAAATAATGTATACACACTTTAACAGCTGACAGATCAAGTTTGAAAATGAAATGTTTTTTAATAAACACTTTATATTAGCATAACCAATGGACACAGACACTGGGGCGGTGGGGGTTTGCCCAGGGTGGGAATGGTTGCGG
>NW_005354291.1:5058008-5101538 GCF_000412655.1 Myotis brandtii | reverse complement strand
TATATATATATGTATGTATGTATAAAATTGATTTCAGAGAAGAAGGGAAAGGGAGAAATAGAAACATTGATTGGTTGCCTCCTGGACGCCCCTTACTGGGGGATGAGCCCGCAACCTGGGTTTGTGCCTATCCCCTCTATCCTCTCCCTCTGCCCCTGCTGCCTCAGAGAAAACCATGGCCCAGGAATCAAACCTTATGTAACCTTCTGGTCAAGCCTCAACCACTGAGTCATGAAGCAGTGCCTCACTTCCTTTCTATTCCTTAAAGTGTCTTACTGCTTCATTTTAAGGACTAGGTATCAAACCACTTCTGATCATCTCTTTTATTTAATCTAGGATTTTAGTAAAATTCAATATATAGTTGTTCCATGAGTATCCTTTTGAAAGGAAAAAATTGACTTTTGATTTAAAAATAATTTTTGGCCAGCACCTCCTGATGTGTCCCTTTCCACTCCCACTAACATGCATATGAAGACAGAGCAAAAAGACCAGAACCCAGCACCAACAGGCAGGGCTGGCAGTAATATGCTACGGGAGTAGAGAGAGGAGGAAGAGTAGAGGAATGGAAAAACAAAATGCAATGTCAAACGGAAGCTGTAAGGGAAAATACCATGAAAGAAATAATACTTGGTTCCCAATAAGCACTCATTTTAAAGTTAAAAACGACTATCTCAGAACCTAATATTTCCTTGTTCTCTCACCTAAAACTTCTGTATCTAATTCAATGAAAGATAAACCTACACTAAGGCGTGTTTGCCAGTGCGTTCTGACATTACCTAACCAAGAGCTTTTTGAGTTATTACATAACATTGTTAACAAAGCTAAAATAATCAGATCAAGAAACTGAAAGTCACAACCGATGGCACCTGACTGACGAACAGAAGATAATAATCAGTGGCAGTGATTACTCCCTGCATCAGAGAAGGTGAGAGCCCAAGGACACTCACTATTGGCTTTTAGTCTTTAACTTTCTACTGTCCCTAAAGATTAACATTTTTGTGAAGTAAACCCTAGACAAAACTTTAAAATAAAATAAAGATGACTGTGGATTTCTGCTTCCTTCCTATTTCACAACCCCACCTCATTTCTTGAATTCTTGGTTCAGTTCATCACCACCATACTATCTTCAAAATCATTGCTTTCCAAAATGATTTCATTCTAAACAATCTGTGCAATGTCTGGCATGCCAATACCTTAGTGTGTTAACATTTCCAGGTTACAACTGAATTTTACCCCTGTCTTTTTGGAGGTACATCTTAATTGACATCATAAATCTAAGAGCAGAATTTTAGGCACCAATGCAGACGAGGGAGGGTTAGACTTTGTAGCTGGCAGATCATGCCTCAGAGCTCTCATCTGCTGCCCCCAAGAACAACAGCATTAGGGAGACTCCTAAGGGCACAAAACCCCAGCCCCGGCTTAACCTGTGATGTAATGAGGTGGCTAGAAACAAAGAGGCGAAAAGCACTTTCCTATAAATGTTGCTTCAGGCATTAAATACCTGGGTCTAAGGGCAAGTATATATTTAAGCAAAAGTGGATGCTTTTTTCCTTAAATTCTAAAAAAATCCACTGTTTTGTATTGAATTTTAAAATCTCAATGGAAGAAGTATTTTGAACAAAACTTCCTAGCGTTTCCACATGAAGTATTTGTACCAGAATAGAAGTTGGTGCAAAACGCAATGCTCCCTTGGCTACTTCATGAACTGCTTATTGAGAAGACAATTATAGTAATGCAGATATTTAATATCACAACTTTTTACATCAAATCACTTCATACATTACAGTTAGCACATTACATACTGATGAACATATTTCATCAATAATAAACCAAGCCGAAACCGGTTTGGCTCAGTGGATAGAGCGTTGGCCTGCAGACTGAAAGGTCCCAGGTTCGATTCCGGTCAAGGGCATGTACCTTGGTTGCGTGCACATCCCCAGTGGGAGGTGTGCAGGAGGTAGCTGATCGATGTTTCTCTCTCATCGATGTTTCTGACTCTCTATCTCTCTCCCTTCCTCTCTGTAAAAATTCAATAAAATATATTTAAAAAAAAATAATAATAAACCAAAAATAATAAAAAAACATGGTATACCATTCACTATGTTCTGGAAGTTCCTATCTTAAGAGAAGTAATTTACAGTCACACTAACAGCTTTATATCTACTACTAAATAACACTAGCTTTATTACTTTAGGGCAAACACTCAAGGAGACTAATTTAAAAAGATGTCACAGCTCCTTTCAATTCTGTGAAATGGATGAGATGCTGAGAAAACATACAGTACATCCTGAGTGGCCGGCCACCTGCTGTCCATTCTATTCTCTGTAAAAGCCAAACTGCCAATCTGAAACCCTTTCTGACCATTAGATTTCAAGAAAAGGAATGCTGAGCTGTCTTTGCATCAGCAAAAGTTGGAGAAGACAAGTATGAACAACAACAACAACAACAACAGAAACGTGTTTACTGAAACCAGTCTAAAACAACTGGAGTAATAAGAGAATATGAACATTTTTAACAGTTCTCTAATGTAACATGGATAAGATCAATTGAAAATAAACTTTCAAGAATATAAAGTTTTTGCAGAAATTTCTCTCAATGAATGGGCACAGAGAGTGAATGCAACTTGTTAGCTGTTTATCTCTGACAGTAGCTGGGAAAACAAAGGCTTTGATATTTGATCAACACACATCTGCGTGTTTCAGAGGCATAACACAATAGATACAGTGGTTCTCAACCTGTGGGTCGCGACCCCTTTGGGGGTCAAACGACCCTTTCATAGGGGTCGCCTAAGACCATCGGAAAACACATATATAATTACATACTGTTTTTGTGATTAATCACTATGCTTTAATTATGTTCAATTTGTAACAATGAAAATACATCCTGCATATCAGATATTTACATTACGATTCATAACAGTAGCAAAATTACAGTTATGAAGTAGCAACAAAAATAACTTTATGGTTGGGTGTCACCACAACATGAGGAACTGTATTAAAGGGCCGCGGCATTAGGAAGGTTGAGAACCACTGCCTTCGAGTTTACCAGACACTTTATATCGAAGCTGGTCCTTTTGCCATCAGAGCAAAGATTTACTGCAGGTCTGACTCCCCGGAAGTGCAGGCACCTCTAAGGCCAGGGTCTGACTGGTTCTGTGCCCCCCAGCGCCTGAAAGGAGGAGGAAAGGAGGAGGGAGAGAGAGAGAGAAAGAAGAGAAAGGAAAGACGATATATATCTAGTTATAATACCGAGTATAGTCAGCTGCTATGAACCTAAGTCTGTGGCATCTTGATGCCCTATTACATGAATATAGCTCTCCATGGCGGATATTTATTCTCCCCTCCCCCTCTTGCCTCCTTCTTATTCTTCCTAGAAACAGACGCATCATCCGAAGAAGAAATCACTGCTGCTTCTAAGCAAGTGAAAACAATCTACTGTCCAGGTGCCATGTCTGTCAGGGGGCTGGACAGCAGGTGCTGGAAGAAATGACAAGGGCTCCCTCCTGCAGCACAAAGAAATCTGCCCCTTTTGTCTACATCACCTACCTTTATCCCTTTCGTGAACCTGCTTACAAGTGTGGCTGAGAGGAGAAGAAAACTAGTTCGACAAGAGCCTTGATTTTCCTGTCCTGGGCCTTCACCCAAGTTCTAGCATCAGCCCCATGAATATGAAGGGAAAAAATGGTGCAAGGTCAGAGAACAAATCTTCTCATCCGTACATCCCCGACACCTCTGCTCAGAAAAGCCCACTCTACCTCCTTCCTTGTTCTTTGTGAGCTAATTATATAAAATTACATGTAATGTGGTGTAAAAATTCACATAGTAAGGTATCATTTTCAAATATTAAATCGGGAAAGAACATTTTAAATAATAACTGATTGCTGATGTCAGTAATAAGAAACTAATACTCCCATGCATTGCTAGTGGCATGGTAAATTAGAAACCTTTTTGAAAAGTAATTTGGTGACTTCAGTTCAATATGATGGACTGAGCTGATAGGGAAAATCTCTCCATTAGACACAAACACATAAAATTACTGAATAAGATAAAACATTTTTATTTAATACCTAATCTTGAAACCAAGAGAACAAAATCTCCAGAATCCAGAAGAAAAAGGGATCCAGAAGGCAGGGGCCAGTTACAGGCGAGAGCTGAGGCCAATCAAAGGAAGGAAAAGGATCAGTCACAAGGAGATTGTGACCTGAGCTAAATGCACAGAAGACTTCCCATCAGCCTCCACTGGAGGTAAAAAGAAAGACATTCCAAGAAGTTGGGATCCGAGGCCTGGACTGTGCTCAGGGATGGATGCTCAGACTCATAGTCCCCCTGTGACTCATGGACCCCAAACAGAAACCTGGATATATGACTGGTCTGGGAGTAGCTCGTGCCTCACTTCTTTTAAGTCCAGTTCTGTAAACTGGAGCACAGGGGATGTCTCCGGGAAACAATCCCAGGAAAATGCCTGTAACCCCAAGAAAGTGCAAGGTTAAGAACACAGAAACGCACATGTGAGAAGCATTAGACACCGTACACTAGAGATTTCTGCATCCCAGGCACTGGAGACAGCAGGACACTCAGAAAAAGACTAAGCAGGCTTCCAATGCTCAAACGGATAAAAGGAAGAATACAAAACAAACTACAGTATTAGGCCAGAATAAGGCTGCTGCATGGAAAAAAAAGTAAAAAGGGGTGAGAGAAAAATAGAAATTCTAGATGAAAAGCAGAGCCACTGAGATAATCCTACTGACAGCATCCTAACCGGTGACGGTGCCAGGGAAGTGAGCTTCCCTGTTGTCTTTTCAGTGGCCCTGCAGATAGGAGCTGAGTATTACTAACCGCCTGCATTAGATGATGCCCCTCACTGAAATTTCTCAGTTACCATGTAAATTTGGGAATCTTGAGAAGCAAGTTCAGGTCGTTTTTTCTCTTCATTAAATACAACTTAAACACCTCCAACATAAAGGGATACTCTACTGCTATGTTCCCCTCATTACTCACACTGTAACCCATATGCTTATGGGCAAAACCTCTCTGAGGAGCAGGAGCTCCCTGGGAAGCATTCTCAGGCCTCCGGCCATTGGCAGGAGCTGCCGGAGAGGATGCAGACTTCGCCGGCACTTTGCTGGGGCTGGCAGAGTGCCTCAGAAAACATCTACTGAATTAACAGCCCATTACGGGGTTCTTATACAGGGACACCTTTTCTTACCTATGCCTCAAGGCTGCAAGACGGACACAGAATAAATCATCTTTACCTGCATTTTAAATACTATTCCTAGAAAGTGTAATGTAAACCACGCCTGAATTTGTCCCACAAATCATAATTTCCCATAATTCCTAATTAACCTTGAATGCCTTATGTTCTGCAGAAAACCATATTTAATTAGTTAGCAATCTATACTTAAAAGCTTTTTACTCTATGCCATTCAATCAAAGAGACTAACATACATTCGCATTTAGGATTCATGGTATAAGAATTTCTAGCACTGCATCGTAAAAACTGAAGATTAAGTGTTTCTTCCAAAGGTTTGGACTTAAGAAAAATTTCTTTCAAAGGACTTTCAAAGGAAGCTTTGAGGATCTGTTATTGCAAGCTCCAGTGATAACCACTTGATGACTGAAAACCCAATTCCAATATCTGCTGCTATCACCAAAAAACGTTCCTGCAGAGCTCGGGTTTCTCACCCTGCTGCCTGCAAAACAGAGAGCCTATCTGCTTTCTCATCATCCAGGAATTTCACCTTGTACCCTCATGTTATGCAAGATATATCTGTCTTTAAATTGCAGCGTCAACATCTTTCCACGGAATTTTCTTATTCTTTGATGTCTCAGTGTGCTGATATTTCAATGTCAAGAAGCTCCGGACACTCCCCCGAGTGATCTGAGGCATCATGTGTGAGGTGCAGTTTACAAAATCAGTCCTTTCCAGTGTAACTATAAACCCTACACGGGTCCTTTAGAAAATTCCTTTTCCCCCTTTTGTCAACTATTTAAAAAAAAAACCCACCTGAATACAGGGTGGGGCAAAAAAAAAAGGTTTACAGTTGTTCATATGGAAGAAAATACAATAATAAATAATAATAAAAGAATAAACTGTCGTGTACTCACAACTGTAAACCTACCCTGTATTGTATGACTACAAAACAGTGAGACTGACTTTTTAAGAAACAACTCAGAAGTAATATTTCAACCTGAACTGTGGCCCTTGGCCTTTGTGTATGTATTTATGCATGTACAAGTTCACCTCTCCCTTTGCACAGAAGGCTTGTAATGACCATAACAGAGGATCATTAAAAAGCTTCAGCCAGGCCGGTGTGCTCAGTGATTGTCGACCTATGAACCAGGAGGTCACGGTTCAATTCCCGGTCAGGGCACATGCCTGGGTTGCGGGCTCAATCCCCAGTTGGGGGTGTACAGGAGGCGGCCAGTCAATGATTCTCTCTCATCATTGATGTTTCTCTCTCTCTCTCCCTCTCCCTTCCTCTCTGAAATCAATACAAATCTATTAAAAAAAAAAAAAAGCTTCAGATCCTCCCAGAACTTAAGAGCCTTGTTCTTCTTCCAATGATGTTATCACGGCTTAGAACACTTCTGTACCTGCCTTTAGGTGCAATTTCTTAGACAGGCAAGAACATTGTTCTTATCTTGAATTTGCCCGACATTTATTCTCCTTCCAGCTAGGGCCTTCACTGTTCTACTGACTTCCCCTCCACTTCCACCCCCATCCCTCTTACCATGTGATTCATCAGCCACAGGAAAACTACCCTGGCAGGTATAGTTGGAGGGTAAGGGCAGAGGAAAAGCACTTAGTTGGAAGGTTAAGGTGCAGGAGAGAGGAACCCACCCTGTGATGACAGACATCACTACACAGGTCCACCATTAACTGTAGCTCAGTAACGGGGTTACAGGTGGATACAGGCCCAGCTGGATACAGAGAAATTACCACTGTATGCCATGTTTCTTCTAATAAGTGGTTTGGGATCTGTTATTTATACATTTATCTAAAACTGCCCTAGTGGATTTTGTCCAAAACCCCCTCTGAGAAAGGTAACCATATTTGATTGCAGAATCTAACTGACCATTAAAGAAAAAAAGATCAGAAGCAAAAATCTAATTAGAGGACCAGCATTTCAAGCGCAGAGTTTTTCGAACTTGAAATCTTTTGGTTGTTGGACAATGAGACTAAACATAGATGTTGGGATCCATTAGTTCTGAGTTCCTATCACAGTCAGGCTTCCCGAACGTCTCTCAACTTCCATTTCTCCTCCCAAACCATTGACCTCACACGGAGATTTTGAGGACTAAAGGACAGTATAAATGAAAGGGCACTGTATGAGCTCTGACAATAGCTACTGACAGACAATAAATACCTGGCTTCCCTTTTTTTTTACAGTTACCTTTTGAAGATGATGATGATGTTGCTGTCTATCGTCGTTGAGTGTTTATTATGTATTAGTTACTGTATCGCCATCCTATATAATAAAGAGGTAATATGCAAATTGACCCTCACGCTGTAAGACCATCACAAGATGGCGGCGCGCACAGCAGGGGCGGGGCCAGCAGCTGCTCTGTGCAGCTTCCGCCAGGGTTCCTGCGGCCCCACAGGGGCACGGGGGTCCTGGTGGCCGCTGTGCGTGGTCCAGAGGCGGGGCATCGGGGCGGCACTTGACTCGGGCCATCTGGCAGCGCGCCAGCCATGCGGGGCAGGACTCCAGGAGTTGGAGTGGTCCCATGGCACTGAGGCGGGAGGCGGGGGGCGGGGTCATGGGTCTCACGCGATTTCTCTCGACAGGTCACTAGTCTATAATAATAAAAGCGTAATATGCTAATTAGACCAGACGTGCTTCCGGACAAAGCCAGGGCTGTGAGGGAAGCCGGGGTCCCGAGTGCCAGAGGGAAGCTGGTGCCAGCAGCCAGGGGAAGGAAGGCCTACTCCTGCATGAATTTCTGCACTGGGCCTCTAGTTATAACATAAGGACCCTGAGGCTTAGGGAAGTTACAAACTTTTCCAAGGTCACAAGACAACAAGCCATACCCTTCTGACTCCAGAGCCAGTGTTGTTTTCCACAAATGTTTACTCCCTTCTCTTATCCGTTACTACAGAAACATGCGGACACTCCATTCTGCTTCTTCCTGACCTGAACTGTGAATAAACCTATCATGTGTAACAATGTATTGAAAAGCATAAATCCCAGGTTGCCAATCACAGCTATGTATGTCATACTTCGGTAATAAATACAGAAAAATATTCAAAAAAGATGAAAAACAAGAACTGTTTTTATTTCAATCAATGCATTGTAGACTAAATGCTAATGCTCATCACTAAGTCATAGTACTGGAAGTCAAGACTTTAAACCTCATCTACTATACCCACATATCTGATTCTTAGCCACCTTCACATGGCTGGGCATGGGGGTGTATATTTATGTATGTGTATGTGTATGTACTTGAATGACAACTTTCAAGTATAGATTGCTAATCAATTAAATATGATTTTCTATAGAACATAAGGCATTCTAACATAATTAGGAATTATGGGAAGTTATTATTTATGTGGCAAAGTCAGGTTATATGTATGTGTATGTATGTATGTATATATATGTATATATCCTATATAATAAAAGGCTAATATGCAAATCAACTGAACAGCAGAACGACCAGTTGCTATGACACGCACTGACCACAAGGGGGCAGATGATCAACACAGGAGCTGCCCCCTGGTGGTCAGTGCACTCCCACCGGGGGAGTGCCGCTCAGCCAGAAGCCCTGAGCCAGGCTCACCCACCTCCACAGCAGCACTAAGGATATCCAATTGCTGGCTTAGGCCCGCTTCCCAGGGCCTAAGCTGTCAGTTGGTCATACCCCGAGGGCTCCCAGACTGCGAGAGGGTACAAGGCTGAGGGAACCCCCGAGTGCACAAATTTCGTGCACCAGGCCTCTAGTATAATATACATGACAGCAAGTTCACTACTTTCTAAGGCAGGTCACTCAATCTTTGGCCACCATTATTACTAAACCAATCTTTATAATATACAGCCCAATTTTCTTCACTTTCTCCTTATCCTACAGTGGGGTTTCCAGACTCCATAGCATCCTGGTAGCTCTTACCTATCTGATATATCTGCCTTATACTGTGGATCCAGAACTATCACAATACAACCAGTGGCCTCCTCTGACTAACAGAGTTGGCAAGCCTCTCTCCTTCAACTACATATAACAGAACCAAATAGATTCCACAATATACATTAAGTACTTAGTTACATTCCACTCTAATGTGGGATATGAAGTGTTATAAGCCAGCGCACAAGTCATGCGGACACTGGCAGAATTTAGAGAAGAGAGAAGAGGAGAAGGGACTTAGAGAGACTTCCAACAGGAAAGCAAAGGGCCAGAGTTCAGCTGACAATGGAAGAGAACAAAGGAAAGTAGGGTGGCAGCAACAGAAGTAAGTAATAGGGTCAAAGGAAATAACTGGTGATGAAGGGAAGGTATCCAGATTGGAGGTAAATGAGGAAATGAAAGCAAAACAAAGCACAGTGAAGCAAGCAATTCTTCTAAGTCCCATTGGGGGTGGGGGTGGGGGTGGGGGGTCCAAAAGAGCACTGAAATAGAGCAAAAGTACAACAGGAAGTCAAAGCGACTTGAGCCAGTTAGAGACCATGAAGCTTGTGATGAGCGGGAGTGGATGGCTTAAGGTCATGGTTTACTTAACTCACAAGTGAGCACACTGTTCCAATGTCTGGAAAGTGGCAGCTAAATTCCCCAGCAGCCAAAGAGGCTTCCTCACACTCAATAGCAACTCACCAGACAGGTAGAACTTCATTTAGAAGCTAACAACTAGACAAAGATTGGGATAACCAAAGTAGGCCACCTTGGGGTTGTTATTCTTCCCAGTATTTTGCTCTCTAACAATACCAAAATAATTCCATGCATACCATCCACTAGGAGTTTGACGTCTTTAAAAATTTCTATAACTAAAGATCCTATTTCATATTTAGAATACAACAGCAAAAATTAGATGAGTACACCCCGCCTCGATGGAAACACAGTAATTCTAGAGGTCTGTCTCAGAACACCCCCTCATCTGTCAGTGATAATTGATGGGGTAACATTTGTTCTCCAGCTGCTGTGCATTTTTTGACTTATCGTTGCTCTGGATCACACCACTCAGCATTAAAAGATAATCATTTTGTTTCCCTCAGCACAAATAATACAAAATCCATGCAGTGATGCATGGAGGATTCTATTACAACGTCTTGCTATCACACAGGGAGAAATCCTATACCTCCTTCATATTTGTAGACTTAAAAGGGAAAACCAAACAAGTGTGTGAAATTCTAGTTGGCAATAATCTCTAATTTTAATAACTGTGATTCCAAGTTTTAACTTTATATTTTAATACTTAAAAGAGCATATTTATGAGAATTATCAGGGGTTAACTAAATTACTCCAACTTATTTCTGTCGTATTTTAAATGCTAGTTGACAAAACTGTATCACAAAATAGTATCTTATCTGTCATGTTATAAGATACTAATCAGTGGTAAAATTACTATGGCATTCCATGTGCCAGTCTTCACCAGACCTTCATGCTATGGTTCTCAAATGAAATCCAACGCGCCTAAAAGCACAACTCCACTTATCACTGACCTCAAAGACATAGTCTCTGAAAACAAATGGTAGCAGGAGTGGAGGGGGGGGGGTAATAACAGAGAGATGGACAACAAGGAAAAACACGTTAAGAGGATAGGAAAATATATAAAGAACTTTACATAAATATTGAATTCAGGATTCCCTAACAGAACTCTAATCCTCAGAATACTTTTGCCTTCTTTTACTTCCCTTATGAGAAAAACCTTATAAATCAGCAGCCGGTAAGTATTAGTCAATAAGGAAATCGAAGAACAATTTAAAAATTAATATTCTGCAAAGTGCCAAATCAATAAGTAAAAGGTAATCTCCGAATTGATGATTGAAAATCTGTGACTCTTATATTCAAGGCTGTTTTGAAATTTTTAGATTATGTGCAATAGAAAGATAGTTCTCATATATTACACTTCTATACTTTTCAAACACCTTATAGCATTAAAAAGAAAAGGAGGAATAAAAATATCTGAGATAAGTATCTAATTCTTCAAACCTAAGATTTAAGCTTAATCTATTTTTTAAAAAATCTTTTTACTATAATAATCCATTCAGGACTACCTGTTCCCATTATAAAGCATGTTTTAAACTGGAACATGGAAAACTTCCTCGAAATGTGTTGGGTCATGAAATCATTTCTACACCTTTGAAAACATGCAGAGAGTCCACATTTCAGTCAATATATTTGGATAAAATACATTCTAATGTGTCTATTTCTCTAATATGCATACAAGTCTGAAATGTGCCATGTTTTCCTAGAATACTTGATTAATGTAAGGACACAAATTTCCTTAAGAAACCATGAAAAAATAACAATTAAGGGTGAACAAGTCAACAGTTGTGTTTTTCAAAAAATATTAAAAACAGTTTCCTATTTATATTCATATATTCACGGTCAAATGATAACTCTTGTCTGACACCGCTACTACCTCCCGTTGTATTATACATAGCACATCATATAACATGTTTTAGTGCTTCTTAAACTGGAATCTAATATACAGTGACTACCACTGTACTCACAGATATTTTTTTTAAGTTCTGAAGACAGAACTCCTCTTCAAGTGACGATTTGTGTCTTACACCATTTAAATCGGATATGTCTTTAGATTCTAGATCCTTAAATAAATTAAAACACTGATTTAAGATCAAGATAACGACACAACATGGCAAGTTTTGTACTACCAACTGCCAGGGGCTAAAAGGAAAGTGACAGAGCTGTAAATGCAGAAAGTAAATATTAAATTATGAGATCCCATTCTATAAACTGGGTTTATCAGTAGTCCCAATGGAGACAAGGCTGGAGAGAACCTAGTCATCACATGACCAGTGGCAGAGTAATCAGGGCAGTTTTCATCTGCACTGATTGAGTTTTAGTGGAAAAAAAAAAAGTTCATTATACTCAACTGTTCTTGTTAATTTGTAGTTTAGTTATTGGCTGTATAACTGCATTGGGATCTACATTACAATTTGTTTTAGCTCTAGACCTGTGTGAGAGGAATAAGTATGAAGCATGTGAAAAGTATAACCGGCTGTTGGTGTATATATTATAGAGTTAACTCTATAGCAGGGAGTCCATGTCAATATTTTTCCTTTAAAGGTGATCTGAATATTTCTCAACTTTAAGGAATCCTGCTCCCCACTTTCCAACGCAGTCTCTACCATTTCACCTGACTGCACAGCAGCCCTTCGGAGCTCCCCTGCACTGTGAAGATCAAGCTAAGGTGGCTCTGGGAGGTTACCTGCCTGCTCGTAGTTACACTTCAGGTTCTGGCTGAGCACAGCGCTTTTCCCTGTAACACCACACTAACCATGTCCGAGAGGTGGAATTACAGTATTAAAGCTTGGGAGAGAAAAGCAAAGACCAATTGTATTTTGCTATTTTTCTAAAAGAAGTGGGAGAGATGAGAGAAGAAACACATTTATAGATCTTCACAAGGCAACAGGCATCCCGTGAAACTGGAGGAGAGAGCTGCCCCGCCTGTCAGCTAGGAAACCATGAATCCCTGCCAGCTCGAGTGCCAACTGCCCCCTGCACCTGCGGTTAGCTGCTGATGTCACAGGCAGGCTAAAAATGGAACCTGTTTCTACAAGAGGAAATTGGAAATGAAATTTCCCAAGACCAACCACGCTCGGGACTTGATTAGGAGACTCTGAACCAGAGCTAACAAGAGCCAGCAGGCCCTGCTTGTCCTCAACCATAGCATGTTTTCCCTTGTGCGTTCATGAGAGGCTCTAGGTCACCTTGAGACATGAAGTTGTGTGTGTGATAATAAATTTTGCTATAAATCAATTGTAACTTCTAGACTATTTATAAAGGTATAAACCGATATGTTTATTATTGAAAACAAAAGGTGGCAGCAAAAAGCACGTTTGAAGGATTCAACTTCATATATTTATTCAGTGCCTGTTATATGTAAGGCATTGTTCTTGAGCAAAATGGGAATATAGAAAGAACCCTTGCCAACTACAAGTTTATAATCTTGTAGGTGCTTATAGTCTTATGTTACAAATAATTATTATCCATTTGATAAGAGCTATAACTAATATAAAAAATAATGTGCATGGGAAAATGGTAGTTAGAGAATTCTGAATTTTGGGATGTTGAGCAAAGTAAAGATCTAGGTAAGCTTATGGATTCACATTAGCATTAAAAACACACACACACACACACACAAAACTTCAGTCGATGACTTCTCACTGCCTTCAGCATAAAGCCCCAAATTCTTTGCCCTGAATTACAAGGCTCTTTGTGACTAATTCCTACTCATCTCTCTGGAGTATCTCCTGCTTCTATTGAGCCACTTCAGTTCAATGGAAGAGCTATGCTTTTCCAGTTGTGGTTCTCTCAGGCCCAGACCTCTTTACTCCCTTCTATACTTGGCTAACTTCTACCTACTCCCCAATCTCACCTGAGACTCTACTCTTTACAAAATCCTCCCTGAGAAACACCTACATATCCTTCCTTCCAGTACCTGCTAAGCCGCAAGATAAGTGCTTTTACTTATATGCCTGCCTGTCTAGCCTGAAATTCCTTGACTTCAAGACATGGCCTTGGCTCTCCAGGACCTGGAATAGTGCATGGAGCATCTAGAAAGCACTCAGTGAATATTTGTTTAATTAGAGAAAAATCTTATTCTCTCATATTTCCTCAGCCTTTTCATCAAAGAAAGAAAAAAAAACTACCTACCTGCTGGTCAATAGACGGGCTAATGATAATAACTTCAATAATAATAGTATGAAGGGGGAGGAGGAGGAAGAGAAAGGCAATATTTATTAGCGCTTACTACCTACCACTTACTATTATAAACACTCTGTATTAATTCATTTAACCAGAAAACCCAAGACACTTGTGAAAAATACAGATTCCTGGGCACCGTCCCAGAACTACTAAATCAGCATTTCTTGGGGTGGGGCCCAGAAATCTATTTTTAATAGGTGCCTCTTGCATTTCTGAGGTTTAGTCAGCTTTAGGATAACTGGCCTAACAGTACAGAGAAAAAGAAAGTTCAAATGATATCATGTGCAATTCTCATTTTGAAGTTCAATGTTGCCTAATATTTATTATTCCATGATATGTACACTTGAGAATAATCTAAGTGTAGGCAGGGCCAATGATATTAGTTTCTCAGTTTATAAAATGGACAAACATTCTGCTAAATTGCAGAATTTAGAAGGCTTCACAGCAGTGTCTTTTTCTGATATCTAAATATGACATCATCAAAGAAATAAACTGTTTCAGGTAAAAGAGGCAGCTTGGTCTTATCAACAAATATGAATAAGTTTATTAAACTTTCAAGTACTTCAAAGTTAGAATTTGAGAACCAAGTATATTATAACAAAGAATATCTTTCTGAATAATTATTTACAAAATTTTAGAAACTACCAGTGTAATTTTAGAATTCAAAAGTTAATCTCTTGTAATACTTTAAGAAATAAAACAAACTTTTTAAAAAAAGAGCTATTTGCAGAAATGGATATTAAATCTTAATAAATACTTTTGTAGAGTTGATATAATGACTAATCGAAGCACATATAATATCATGCTATTTATCTAACCTCACATTCCTGAGAGAAACCTTACAAAGTCATAAATTATGAGATTCTTTTAATATAGTTAGATTACATTTGGTAGGGCTTTTTAGACATTTTTAAATGTAACTATTCATAAGTGAGGCAGATTCTCTTTTTGTGTGTGCCATTTTTGTCACTTTGGGCATTTAAGCTCTCTCTTTGTAAAAGAAATTAGGATTAGATGCCCTTTGAAATAAGAAGAAATGTACCAGTAAGATTATCTGGTACCCAACATTTTTTGAGAAGTATTTCTTAAGTTATTTTCTAGATTTCTTGTTTAATTGTAATTCATTCTACTTCCTCTTGTATTAATTTCATAAATTTATACTTCATAAAATTATATCCTTTGATTTAAAAATACCCAGTTCTTCTTTAAATTTTTATGTGTTTGATAAAACTATTGCTAGCATTTTTCCTTATTGTTCCTGTTTAATTGCAATCTCCTAGGTTGTTTATAACATTTTAATGCACTTTTATTAATTATATCTCTTGTAAAGAACAGATCAAATTAACTCCAAAAAATTTCTTACTTGATAGGGAGGAAGTTTAAATTGCTTATATTTACTGATCTGACTTCTCCATCTTTGTTTTATGCTTTAAATAAAGTTAAATGTTTGACTAATAAAAAAAAAAAGTTAATCTCATACTTTTCAAAACCAAATCCAAATTTTGTACAACAATAAAGCCACTTTCAACCAGAAAAGCCTCCCCTTCACTCACTATTCTAAACTTTCATTACACAAACCAGAATGAACTACCATCATCCATTACTTCACCCTGTGAATCAGCTGCATAGTCATTACATTACATCTACACCTCATGAGAAATGCAAAGCATCACAAAGCATCCTGTCAGGTCCGGTCTTGGAATGAATGTTCTACAGCCTCTCAGTTTCTTCCTTTCCCCTGCTGGACTATGTATTATTTATGAAGCTTTCATCTGAGAATAGGGAACATGCTTTAATAGATGTAGCTGAATGTGAGACCAGCATTAAAGATACCAGCCAGTGTTATATAGAAAACATTATCCTAATTACAAAAGTACACTTTTGTGATAACAATGAATAAATGTCCTACTAAAATAATAATCAAAAGGAAGTGGTCCTTAGCATCCCCTGAATGCTCTGCAGCCTTACTCTTCAGAGTGGGATGCCCCACACCAGCAGCACTGGCATCACCTTGGAGCTTGGTAGAAAGGCAGAACTTGGGCCCCATTCCAGACCTACCGAATTAGAATCTGCAGCGTTAACAAGATCCCACAGGGCCTTCATATGAGAAGCGCCGCTGTATAATTTTCATAAATAATTTGGGTCCACCCAGTCAGCATGCTTAGTTGGTGAGCATTGACCTAGGAACCAGGAGGTCACGGTTCAATTCCCGGTCAGGGTACATGCATAATCTAAGTTGTGGGCTCGATCCTCAGTGTGGCGTGGGCAGCAGGTGGACAATCAGTGATTCTCTCTCATCACTGATGTTTCTATCTCTCTCCTTCCCCCTTCCTCTCTGAAGTCAATACAAAATATATTTAAAAAATAATAATGTGGGTCCTCTGGGTTCAATTCCAATGCTGGACTAATGACCTGTAGGACCTTAGGAAATCCATCACCTATATAATGAACTTCCTGTGACAATGGGAAAGTTCTGTACCTGGGCTGTCCAACACAGTAGTTACTGGTTTACATGAGTACTTGAAATGTTGCTATTGAAACTGAGGAACTTAATCTTTAATTTTAATCACTTTTAATTACTATTTTTAAATAGCATCATGTGGCTATCTGACAGTGCAGATCTAGAGACTTCTGATAATATAAAATCTCTTTCTGCTCTAAAATCTTACAATTCTAGATCCAGAAAAAATGATTTTTACAGAATAAAGTCAGGACTGTATTTAAAAGAAAGATATGTTGAAGACCTACTGTGTGTCAAACACTCATGCTTCATCAGTGAACAAAGCAAACCAAAATTCTTATTCTCATGGTTTACAATCTCACAGGGAGAGAAAGTCAATAAAAATAAATACCGCAAATAAAAGATAACATTATTGGAAGATAAGAGGCTATGGGAAAATAGAGCAGATTAAGAAAGGATGTAGAATGCTGGTTCAGGGATTAGGATTGGTAGCATTAATACATGGGGTGCTAAGAGGAGGGCACCGGGAAAAGCTGACATTTGAGAAAGGACTGGGAGCACGTAGGAGTGAGCCTTGTAAATATTAGAAGGAAGAGTGCACCAGAGAGAATAAATGGTTTCTGCAAAAGTCATCATGTGAGTAAGGACCCGATGTGAATGAGGAACAACAAAAAGTCCCAGGAAGCTGTATGTGAGTGAGCCATGGCAGGAGAAATGGGAGATAGAGTCAGGTCAGAAAGAGCAAAGGCTCATGGTCATGTGGGGCCTTCAGGATGCTCTGACTCTTGACCTTTATCCTGAGGATCCATTGTAAAGGAGAAATATGTCAGATCCCACATTTTTAAATGATTCCTCTGGCTTCACTTGAGATCATTCTACAAAAGTACCAGGGGGCAGAAGCAGGGGGGATAGTTAGGATCTTACTGCTGGACCTCTGGTCAGAAATGATAGTGGCTGGTTCATAGTGGCAGCAGAGGAAATGGTGAGAAGTAGCTGGAGTCTACATATATTTCAAAGGTAGAGCTAATAATAGTGTATGAAATATAGAAAGGTAGTGTGAGAGAAAGAGAAGAGTCAAAGTTGATGTCAAGGTCTTCATCTATGTAATTGAAAAAACGGAATGAACATAACTGAGATGGAGTGTAGAGCAGGTATAGAGGGTACTATAAAGAGCTGAATTCTTCACATGTTAAGTTTGAGACACCTATTACACAACCAAATGGAGTTGTATCACACAAAAGGATACCCCAGTCTGGAGTTCAATGGAACAGCCTAAGCTGGAGATAAAAATTAGAGAATCAATGACATATAGCGAATATCTGCAGAAATTGTCTAAGATGACAAAAGGAGTGAGCAAAAATAGAAAGGACCAAGATCGCTGGGAGTTCAAACAAGTGAAGAAGTAATTCATAAGGAGAAAAATAAACAAAGAATCATAAAAGAAATATCCAGTGTGAAAGGAAAAAATCATGAGTCTATGATGTTTTTAAGCAAAGTGAAGAAAATGTTTCAAAATGGAGGGAGTGACTGTGTCAAATACTGTTGAGAAATCAGTCATGTTATAGCAAAAAAATGACCATCAGATTAAACAATGTGAAGGTCATCATGACCTTGACAAAAGAGCAGTTACAGTGCAGAGGTAGAAGCAAAGTTTGACTGAAGTATGTTCAAAAGCCAATGGAAAGAAGAAAAATGTGATAGGGAGTATAGACAACTTTTGCAAAAATTTAGACTGTAAGGTGAGCAGAGAAAAGTAATACTAGCTGCAAGGGAAAATGAGGCCACAGCGTTTTAATTTGTCTTTATTTTGTGGCTTTTTTTTAAAAAAAGAAAAGAGCAATTTCAGACAGTTCATGTGCTAATGAGAATGAGCCAATAAAAGAAAAAAAATCAATAATATAGGGCACAGTTTAGCAAACTATTTGGCCTGTTAACTGTTTTGTACAGCCCATAAGCTAAGTGTGATTTCTACTCTTAGAAATGGTTAAAAAGAAAAATCAAAAGAAGAATATTTCATGACATATGAAGCAAATTATATCTAATTCAAATTTCAGTGTCCACAAATAAACCTTTATTGACACATGGCCAGGCTCATCACTGATGCATTGTCTGTGGCTGCTTAACCTCAACAATGGCAGAGTTGAATTCCTGTGATGAGATGATAGGTGACATTTTATTAATTCCTAGTGCTGCACAGTGCTCTATGAATTACAATGATCTATATATATAAAAGCCTAAGCGACCATCCGACCATTCAACCATCCAACCGGTAGCTATGACACGCACTGACCACCAGGGGGCAGACACTCAATGCAGGAGCTGCTGAGCTGCGGTAACTTGGCAGCTGCGGTGCTCGGGTGATGCACCTGGAACCAGAGAGGAGGGAGACTGATTCCGGGGTGCATCACCCGAGAACCACCCTCTCGCAATCCGGGACCCCTCGGGTGATGTCGGAGAGCCAGTTTCAGCCCGATCCCTGCAGGCCATGTAGAGGGACCCCACCACACTGGGTCTCTGGTAGAGTTATAATAGGACAGCATTTCAAGTGCCATGCATAAAGTTATTTTTTTTTATTACCAATGCAGTCAAAAGGAAATAAAATGGACATCAAATGCCATGCTTTGAAAGCACAGTGGAGTGTGGATTACTTTATTATTCAAGTAGATAGTAAAGGATTTTGTTTGTTAGGTAGTAACACCATAGCTACACTAAAAAAATGTAGTAAGTGTCAACATCACCAGCCTAAGCACTCATCAAAATATGCCTTTCATAGAAAAACAATGGTCAGAAAAATTAGAAAATTTAACAAAGAATATCTACCACAGCAGAATTTCTTCCCTAAATGTAAAAACGAAAATGAAGCTGCAACAAAAAGTTTTTGAATGTCATAAATTTTAGACAAGCACCAAAAAAGTTGTTTACAAGTATAGGTTAATTAAATTATGTTATATTTCATCTGTCAAAGATGTTTCTAAAGAAAAAAACTTGTTTAAGACTATTTGCCTTTTGGTGAGAACACTCCTTACAAAGAGTTGCGGAAATTGGGAGCAATGTCAGTAGTCAATTTAAATATGAGGCAAATGATTTCAAGTCACTTTGCTTGGCTTTATCTACATTCATAGATGTATAGAAACTGCTTTATTATTGTTGTTGTTTGAGGAGTCAATGCTGAGTCTGAAATGACAGAAAAATTAGTCTTTATGAACAGTCTGCAGGAAATAACCACAGGCAAGGGTATTTTTTAAGAAGTTGAGAAAACACAAATTCAGTACAACCTGAAGTGGAATCTGTTAAGATGTGTTTTAACAAATTGTGGTAAAAATATCTGGAGAATAGAAAAAGGTTAGTTTGACAAATTTGTCAAAGCTAGTGAAAATTTAAAGTATTTAAAGGCTATGATTACTCACTGCATTATTCATCAGCAGGTACTTAGTGATACTCAAATCTATCATGTTATTGAACCAGTAGTGTCAACAGTGAAATTCACTTGCTTTCACAGCTGTAACTAGCTCTGTGAATTTTGAGAGAAATAGAAGCTGAATATCCTGACTTGCATGAACTGACCACACAGCAGTTTGAAGGGCTAACAGTGGTAACATTTAACTGCAATTTTTTGAGCTCAGGGTCAGCTTGAAAATTTTTTTTGAATGATAAGAACCACCTTCAATCATCTTCGGAAACTAGCTTTTGTTAAAAACGTTATACTGTTTATTAACGAAATCAACCTAAAATCACAGGAACTACAGAACTTATATGCAAAAGTTGTGCTTTAATAAAATCATTTTGACTACTAACATTTGAATCACAAGTAATGTCAAGCTGCTTTATATACGTCCTGTTTTGTGAAAAATTAAAATGAGAAGCAAGATCTCCACTCCCATGCAAATTTGCTGCAGAGATATTTTCTGAGCTCAATCTACAATTCCAACAGCATTTTGTAGGCCCTCATGCAGGTTCAGTAGCAAGTTCATATTTCAAAATCTATTTAATCTCAAAAGACCACATATGATATAATTCCATTTATTTGAAATGTCCAGAAGAAGCAAATCTATACAGATAAAAAGTAGATTAGTGGTTTCTTAGATCTGGTGAGCAGGGTGAGAGGAGGAGGCAGGGAGTGCCTGACTGCTAATGGGTATGGGGTTTCTTTAAGAGAAAATTAAAATATTCTAAAATGAGATAATGACAATGGCTTCTCAACCCTGTGAATATAGTAAATAACATTTAATTGTACAGTTTAAATAGGTGAACTTACATGTGAAATACATTTCAAGAAGATGTTTTTAAAAATCCATTTAATTGTGCAATTGAGGAACTTCCACCTAACCTTCAATTGGAAGTAATGAATTTACAATGTAATGACATTCTAAAAAGCAAATACCAAGGGAACAATCTAATGAATCCTATAAAGAAATACCAAAAGATAAATGTAAGTGCATGCTAGTGGGTTGATATCAGTGTTTGACAATGCCTATCTGTATGAAAAAAACATTTTAAAGATGAAATATGTAAAATCTCAATACAGATCAGCACTGAGTGATGAATATTTTCAATTAACATTGATAATAGGAAACAATAACACTGAACCCAATTAAGCAAAATATTATCACAAAAATATAGATATTTCTTATTAGATCTGTATTACAAATAAAAAATACTGTACTACTACTTTATTTTCAAGTTTGTCAATAAATCTATAGAAATTTGTTTTTTCTCTTTTAAGTTCCTATATAATACTCTTGATTTTGCCTCTTGGCCTGCAAAACCTAAAATACTCATTATCCAGCTCTTTACATGGGTTTGCCAAACCATGACATAGGAAAAAGAAAATATAGATGTTGAAAAGTTTAGTAAGCAAGAAAAGGAAGCTCTTGTACCAATGAGGAGGTTGGTTAAAAAATATGTATCTGAAATGATGAGGCACAATGACTAATATGGAAAGAGGACATATACTAGTAATCAAAACAGATTACAGCAAAGGCAGAAGACAACTGGGGGAAGAGGTTAATGATGGAAGCCATGCATATTATATCTTTGCTAAATCCTGAGAATACTTGAGATCCGTATTTGAAAATAATCATAAAGAAGTCTGTCACCTGATGGCTGTCCTCTCTTTTCTCTAACCACAAAACCGCATCTTTATCAATGTGGTGGGGAGGGGGGAAAGAGGCTAACATGACAACAACCAAAAACAAGGTCACGAAAGAAGGTAAGGCTTTTATAGAAATAGTGAGCTTTGGCTCTATAAATAGAAATACTAGTTTAAGATCAAGAATAATACTGTCTTGGCAGTGAAGACAGATGCATACTTGCACTTGGAATGGAAAGTGAGAATTACGCTCCTTTAATGGAGATGATCATTTCTCCCTTTGTAACCTATCTAGACGACTTCTCAAAAGGCCATGAAAGAACTGAAGGCAGAGAGGAATGCTCAGTTCAATCGTCATGTAATGTCCTGATGAATAATTATGGACTATCACATAGTTTCCATCAGAGAGCTTTGGCTAGTACACAGAGTAACAAAGGTAGGGCAACACCTAAGAGAGTGAGTTTAAGCCAAATCATCTTGACTGTGGTATGCGGCCTTGTGCTTTGAAGACATGTGCTATCTAGTCAGAAATGCTCAGTTCACTTACAAAATAAGCCCAGATTATCTGTCACCAGGGATATCATAAGAGGACGATTACACAATATCAGAGTCAGAAGAAATCTTGGAGATTGTAGTGTTCATATCCCTGATTCTACAAGTGCCACAGAGTGTTAAAGGGGACTTAAAAATAAAAATACTTACTTTCCAAAAATCAAACAAATATTAAAAAGTAGATTAATGCAACATACACATGTTCATAATATCCATTATTAACAAATATTAACATTTTATCATTATGTTTTCTATTTTTTAAAAAAAAGTAGAACATTACAGATAAACCAATTCCTTACCATCTCTCTCTTCCCCTCTAAAGAGACTTAGACACTCTTATATATGGGTGTGATTTTTATTCATAGTATAATAAAACCATTATTTCTTCAATATGTCAAGACTTTATGTCTTCTTTAAAATTTCATTGCTTTGAAGCTGCTTAAATTCTGAAACTTGGCTGCTTTTCACTTCATATTGTATTTTCAGTATATATTTCATGTTAACATCTATAGATACAGTTAAATTTAAGTGCATTTGATTGTTCTATTTTATGACTATACTAGAACTCACTCATCCACTTCCTAATAATGAAAATTTGTTTACAACTGTTCAACTATTACCAATAATATTATGATACAGTCTTGTACATGCCTCTCACACACGTGCAGTTTTCCTAGGAACAAGCAGTGTCCGAACATCCCTTTGCTCCCAATCCTAACCAGAACTTGGTTTGCATCAGACGTCTTGATCTTGCCACTTGTAAAATACTATTTCATTTTGCTGTTGTAAATGGATGATTTCCTCATTAGTATAAATCACAATGCACCTTAATAATGAATGTAACCTTTGTGTCTATCTTTTTTGGCCATTTATATCATTAAACTGCATTTTCCTAATGAGTGGTTTTTCTATTGATTTGTAGGAACATTTATATACTACGGATAATAATCCTTTATGATTATATATATATACATATATGTGTGTGTGTGTGTGTGTGTGTGTGTGTGTGTGTATACACACACACACACACAAAACCACTTTCCCAGGGTATTGTTCTTTACCCTCATTTATAGTTTCATTTTCCACTCTCAGAGATTTTTGACTGAGATAGAATCAAACAGTAATTTTCCTTTAGAGTTGTGTTTCTCAGTTGCTACCTAAAAAATCTTCTCCTTTACCAAGGTTATTCAGACATCTGAAAATCAGTTCTACTAACAGTTTTCAAATTTGACTTATACATACAGGCCTTTAATATAACTGCAGCTTATTTTTCCATAAAAAAATCACTTTTAATTTTTACATGAAAAGCCAATCATCCTTGCACATTTATTTACTGCAATGCCCACTCTATCCTCATTGTTTTATGAGGAAATCTCCATTACACCCCAAGTCCTCATATACAGCTGGGTCTCAGTCTTAGCTCTTTTCTCTGTTACTTTGACTTAGTTGTCTACATCTATAAAAATGCTATGCTATTTTAATTAACGTATCTTTAAAACGTATCTCAATACTTAGTAGGGCAAATATTCTCTCCCTACTTCTCCATATTTTCTTTGTTAACCATGGACCTTTATTTCAACATATACAAAACATACCTGTTGATATAAATTAAACTTAAAGACTAATTCAAGAAAACTGACATCTTTATTACACTGCATCTTCCCACTCTGCATTAATTGAGGTGTTCTTTTGTTCCCCTCAATGATTAATCATTTTTTCAGTAGAGATTAATCTTGTCTTTAGATTTACTTCTAAGAACCTGTTTGAATTTAATTTCTTTTTCTCACAGGGTCTGGCTGGTGAATAGCACACCAAGACTTCTGTGGACTGCCTCTGCATCAAGCAAATCTAAATCTCTTGTTGGTGCTAACAGCTTATCTCTGGATATTATAAAATAGATTTTTCAATATTAAGAGAGCATTTTGCATTCAGGAGATAAATTCCCCTTGATTGTGCTGTAACGGTGTTTTTTAAAAAAATACATTTACTGGATTTTACTGTCTAGCATTTTATTTAAGATTTTTTAAATTAATATTAATGATTTCTACAATATCGTTTTTCTTGTTATTTTTGTATTCTCCAAGTCTGCCTTTATTTATCAAGCTCATACTAGTTTCATAACATAAACACTGTACAATGTGCAAAGATTTCTTATACACAAACCCATTAAATGCCCTTTCCTAGAGTCACATGATTGATTATTAAATGTCAAAGAATGAAACTCAAATGTTCTAACTCCAGGCTTCTTTTCAACTGGTCCAATAAGTAAACAATACATCTGATATAGGTCCACAAAGTACTGCAGGAATTAACTAATTAATTTAGTAGGGGTTAAAGGTCACTACTATGCACCTCCCCCCTGACAAAAGTGAATGTTTCCATAGCCGATAAAACAGAATGACCCATATTTTTCACTGGTCATCTCTGTTTACATAAGTGTATGACTGCAAAGGTAGCTTTGATACATAGATATCTACCTTGAAATAGATGACCTCTAAGGTCCTCTCCAGCAGTGAAAGGTTAGGGCATAAATCCACTGAACCACTCAGGCTCTAAATTTACACTCGTCCTGGCCATATATTTATTCACTACCCCTGTGGACGAAAGGGGCCACATGCTGACCTGACAAGCTCAGGGGAGGCCTGCATGGTGGTCTTGCAAACTCAGAGACCTAAAGTAACCACAAAGGATGGTTTGAAATTAAATTTTAACTAAAAGCAGTTATGGTGGGTAGTTATATCCTAGGCTGGTATCTTCACTGACAAGGTCAACCTTTACCTTAATTGAGTCTGTGTGTCTTTTTGCATCTATGATAACATACCCTTGAAATGTCTGGGTAACTTGTAACTTCCCTTTTTCTGGACCCCTTGGGGTACAACCTAATGTGCTGGGTGCCAGGACAGATACCACAAATTCCTTCATTATTATCATGTTAATTGTTCCTGCACCCACCTAAGTATGTATCTATCATTTTACTTTTTGTCCAATCCCAGGGATTTCCCCCCTTTGCTTTCTCCCACCTCTCTAGTCTATCACCAATGGATTTCATGTAGCCCACCTACATCCCTTCCTTTGATTGCAATCTATAATAATAAAAGCATAATATGCTAATTAGACCAGACAGCCAGACGACCTTCTGGACGAAGCTGGGGCTGCAAGGGCCGAGCCCCTTGCACGAATTTCATGCATCGGGCCTCTAGTGTATAAATACAGATGTAACCTGCCATTCTCTGGAGCATTATCTCAATTCACTGAGGTTCTGCTTCCTAGAATATGTCGACAGTTTGGCTCAAATAAACTCACAAAAAATTCTTTACAGGTTTGAATGTTTTTTACATTAACACCCCTAATTTAATGTGTCTTCCCTAGTGCACTAAATAGCTGGATATTCAGAGCTCTAGCCCATATCTTGTTTCTCATGAACACCAAATAATCACCAGAATTTGGTTGTCTCTAGCTCCCAAGACATGAAAACCTTTTAAAGTTAGTGGTTCTAGACCTTTTTTGGGTAGTGGTCTGAAAATTCAATATTTTTTATGAATCAACTCACAAGAAAAAACGCATTTTGCATAAGATTTCTGGGCATTTATAACCCTTCTGGCAACAATTCATGAACTGATAAAACTACAAGTTAAGAATTGCTGGGTAGGGAGCTGAAATAATAATGAACAGGAAACACATAGAAAGCTTTTCTTTTCCTTTAATACAAAGTACTCTGTAAAGGGGTCCTTCTACCATGAAATTACATCTCTTTCTTCCATTTTTCCACGTGATAGCAAACATGCTAACCAAGGAGCAACAAATGACTTCCTTTCTGAATTCTTTAATCTTACTAAAACACACACACCAAAAACATTTGAGTAATGCAAACCCATTTCCATTCTTCTCACCATAAAATTAGTAAATTACTTTCACATACCATAAAATCAAGAAGTTCTGACATTTTTTTTTTCTTTATAAAGTCATCAATAATGTACCCAGGGTGACTTAGGAAACAAGTGTTTGTATGTCACCCAGAAACATTTTTTAAGTCTTAGAGGTTGGGTAAATTTCATTTCTTTTCAGGTAGAATCTACCATAGCATCGAAAGTAAATATATTAATGATAAATAGTCTAAAAGATGGCAAGGATAATAAATGTAAAATGTGTTATTTATGCAAAATGCAATATAGGAATACTTTCTTGGTAGTTGAGGATGAAGTTTAGAGTACAGAATTTTTATGAGATAGCAACCACATTTTTTCTATAGGAAATATCAATAAGGTAACATTGAAAAATATATTGCATTACCTTAGGAATTAGCTTTTATTTCTCAATAAAATGTTACTTCTATAACGTGTTGAGGTCCAAAAATTAAATCCCATTCATACTCATGGAGGAAAAACAATGAATTCACTTTAAAATGAGGAAGATTAAAATAGGGGGAAATAGAGTTAAATTCCTTGCAAAGAATTGAAATGAGATATTATAAACCTAATGAATGTTCTAAACATAAAACATAAAGTCCAATTTTTAAATTACTTTAATGTTTGTCACATTGTTTTATAAACACTAACGTACTCCTAGATACCACTCAGCCCCTGTGATTGCTCACAGTGTCTAATTGAAAGATATTTTAAATTTAGGAAACACTACTGTTACTTAAATTACTTTCATCCAGTGGTGTTTTATGGTGACACAACCCACACATGGGACAAACCTGTTAAATACTTGAGGTTTTCTTATAAATTAAAAAAAAATCATCTTATTACCTCCAACAGAAATATTACTAGTTATATGATTAACAGTTGAATGTAATTAGAGGAAACACTTCAGGCCTCTGAAATAAACAATGAAAGTATGCAGGGGCAGGAACTCAGTTACTCAGCCTGATGTAGTTACTTTATCAATGTACTCTTACTAAAAACAAAGAAAACAACAGCCACAATCAAAATAAAAGAGCTATTGTATGGTTAAGCCATGACCTCAGGGCCTTTCCCATTAAAGGCAGAGGAAGTGGAACTGACACCAAAGTGCACACTGTTACAAAAACAAGAATTAGAGGTAGGAGTTAAAGCCCAACTGGTGTGGTTCAGTGGTTGAGCTTCGACCTTATGAAGCAGGAAGTCAGGGTTCGATTCCTAGTCAGGGCACAGGCCCGGTCTGCAGGCTTGATCCCCAGTTGGGGACCTGCAGGAGGCAGCCAATCAATGATTCTCTCTTGTCATTGATGTTTCTATTTCTCTCTCCCTCTCCCTTCCTCTCTGAAATCAATTTTTTTTAAAAAGGAAGTAGAAAATAAAGATGTGTAAATAGGTAGGAATTAACTGAGGAAACAAATGACAGCCATCAAAACAATTTTAGAAAATAAGGTTAAGAACTAAGTAGAATTACCCCCAAAATTCTAATAACTTCCTCTGAGAACTAAAGGTTGACCAGTAATACTTCTGTTATCTGTGGGAACGGAAGGGTGGGAGATCTGTGTTGAGCAGAAATTGAGGAAAGAGCTAAAAATAACAAATTGCAAAAAATTAGGTAGCAGGAGATGACTCAACTTTTTGGAGAAATTGATTCTGACTATCAGTAATCTAAGAACTATGGACACCTGCATCAAAAGCTGTTTTCAGCCCTAGCCAGTTAGGCTCAGTGGATAGAGTGGCGGTTTGCGGACTGAAGGGTCCTGGGTTCGATTCTGGTCAAGGGCATGTACCTCAGTTGCAGGCTTGATCCCCAGCCGTGGTTGGTGTGAGGCAACAAACCCACACATCTATGTTTCTCTTTCTGTCTCTCCCCCGCCATGGAAAACTGTCCTCCGGTGATAATTAACCAAAAAGAAAAAAAGAAAAACCAAAAAAGAAATGTTTTCATATTTTTCAGTCAGTAACTTGTTACATAGTGTCTCTGGAACCAAACAAATAAAACCATCCTACACAGGTAAAAGATGAGTGGAAATCAAACTGAACAAAGGTTAATCCTATGCTGCTTGAAAGATAAAGACAACAGTTGGTACATGAAGCTTTACAACTTTCAGCCTCTGAATAAAAAAGCTGCAAGAACTGACATGAGCTGTATCAAACCCAATGCAGTCCCAACTTATTTTAAAACCAAAATCCCAATACATAAGTGGTAGGATGGAAAACAAGGCCATCTCCAATGCTTGCCGACTAGTGCAAACCACTGTCTGGTCTACTGGTTTGCCCCGCTATCCAAAAGCAGAGCATTCCTATGAAACTTTGATAAGTTGAAATGGCGTAAAGCGAATAAGCAATTACCTTAGGAAACATCTTGCAAACGAATGCACAAAATAAATGGAGACACAGCACAGATGCTCACAGACACAGTTCAAACCTATGGCAGCCTGATGCCGGGAGCTGACTGTAGTTCCCAGGAGGAGCTTGGCGGGGCCACTCCCACTGCTCCAGGTGCTCGCTGCCTTTGTAAGAGCTCCCTGCAAAACTGAATATTCTAGCTCTTAGCCTTTTTCTTAAAAGCGAAAATCCTCTTTGGATTTCTTTCAGTTAGCGAAAACAGGTACCAATGTAGGTTTTTCGCAAAAGTGAAGTGGCATAAAGCAAATTTTCCAACAGCGAGGGATACCAGTACTGCTACTGCCTCCTCACCCGTTTTCCTGCTTCTTTCTTGCCACTCACGCCTGTTTATTCTCCACACTGAAACCAGAATCTTTTTAAAGCATGAATTATCATTATACAACTCTATTAAACTTGCCAATGATTTCCCATCACAGTTGGAATACAGTTTCAGTTCTAGAGACGGGCAACACAGCTCCAAATGATCGGACCAATATCTACCCTCTGTGAGCCATCTCAGACCAGACACCCCTTTACTCTGTCCCTCTGCCCGCCTGCTCTGCACTGTGCTGAAGGCTTTGTTCCACTGACTATTGTTTACCATTTGGCTCTTACCTCTCCACCCGTATTTGCCATCCTGTCCACCCCAGCACCTCTCTATTCATGGTCACCTGCACACCTCACTTTATTTCCACAAGTGTGTTTCTGAGTATAAGTGCTTGCTCACTCCACCTCACTTGGAGGGACACCCCACCACCCCTAATTCCCTTCTTTTGATCTCCCTGAGCATCAACCATTTTTTTTAGACAATAACCAGTTTCAAAATTTTCTACTCCCACAAACACAGCTTTCTCTTCCTACACCCACTTAAATCAACAATTAGCATCACATACTAGTAATTTAGTCATACACATTTCCCAATCTTTGCGTAGAGAGCTTACTTTTCACGTACTGAATTTCTAAACTTGCTAAGAGTTTAAAAATTGTCTCTCCTTCTCATAGTAATTAGCATAGTGCTAAGCAAATATTCTGCGTTGAGTAAATGTTTATAGCAGAATAAGAATACTCTAGCTCCCACATTCCTTTGATTCCCTTAAACCAACTGCATAGTCGTCCTCGAATAACATCATTTTGTTATAACCTTGATGAGATGCCATAAGAACTTAACTTTGTATCAATTAACCTATGTTAACATTGCTTTCCTTGTAAGTCGTTTCCCTTAAAGTCGCAGAACCTAATGAAGACTTTTAGTGAGTACTTATTGTAATAGAGAACAGGTGTTTTATGGCTCGATCACAGTGAAAGCAAAGGAAGTCTTAGCCAGTGGAAAAGATTTCTCTCTAGAAATTTCTGCAACTCACTAATTATCTACTAAAGCTCGTGCTTTATTTTTTTATTTATTTATTTTTGCAGAAATGTTGATGAGATTAATAGTAATTCTTTCATCTTGTCTCAACTACAGCCTTATGATCAGAAGCAGACACTTTATGATATGACTGTGTAGGGTTAAGGGTAGTTTATGGCCACAGATCAGAAGGTCACTAAACAGCCTGTGGGAAGGCTAACTGCTAACCTTGACCTCATTACACACACACACACACACACACACACACACACACACGTATATACATACGTATACAGAATAACCCAAAAGTTCCAGTGATTATTAGCATCTTAAATTTAATTTTATTAATGATATAAAACATCTTTTTTAAAAAATAAATTTTATTGATTTTTTTATAGAGAGGAAGGGAGAGGGACAGAGAGTTAGAAACATCGATCAGCTGCCTCCAGCACATCCCACACTGGGGATGTGCCCATAACCAAGGTACATGCCCTTGACCGGAATCAAACCTGGGACCCTTCAGTCCGCAGGCCGACGCTCTATCCACTGAGCCAAACCGGTTAGGGCTGATATAAAACATCTTATTATCACTAGTAAAATTACTAATAGTTGTGAAAGCAATGTGTTATAACTGGCTTCCTTATTTTTAAAAAATCTTCGTTCAGCATTTAGTGATACTGGGGCATCTAAGGTCTTTGTTCAACTTATTTTCATACATTGTTTTAATGACTGTCATAACAAAAAACAACTCAGACCAGTTGCAAGAAAAGAACATTGTTGCCTGTGCTTACTAAATCATTATGCTTACTTTTATGTCTCATCTACTAATTATTCAATGATTATTAATGAAATTCACCTAGTAAATTTAAAACTTCCCAAATATCAGTCAACTACTCTTGCAGCTAATCAGAAACTGCTAAGTTTTTAAACAAATGGGCTAAAAACTGTTTGAAGCAACTCATCTGGGTGATTTTTAAGCCTGAGGGGGAGGGGGACTGTTCCCAAGTTTTTAAAGTTTATAGTGATTTTTAAGGGGAAAAGCATTTTTGAACAAACAGCATTATTTTCAGAAATCCTGAAAACTAAAATAAAGCAAAATATTGGGGGAAAAATTATGATCATTTTACACATTTTCTCTCCAAGCATTCCTTCTGAGCTCTCTCTTCATCTTAAGGGTGAAACATCAGTGACTCACCAAGTGACATATTAAAACTAACAACAAAAAGAGGTAAACCCAAGGAATGCCTATTTTTGTTGATCAAATTATATCTGAAATCCATGAATTTACTCAGAAATGAATATACTTGTATTTTTACAAATCAAGATCAGCAAATAATCCTCTTATGATATCAAATAAATAATCTTGAGTCTTTGAGACACACACACACACACACACACACACACACACACACAACCTATACATATAAAAGCCCAGTGACCGGAACGGCGGACAACCAGAATGACCAGTGGCTATGATGCGCACTGCTGCAGCCAACCAGCCTGATCCAGGCCTTGATCAGCCTCTACCCCAGCCAGCCCGGCCCCCAATCGGCCCCCAACATTCCCATCAGGACGGGCCAACCAGACCCCACCTGTGCACAAATTCGTGCACCAGGCCTCTAGTTTTAATATAAAGCACGAATACACTGGACATATTAAAAACTTCTTTGTTGCCGAAACCGGTTTGGCTCAGTGAATAGAGCGTCGGCCTGCGGACTGAAAGGTCCCAGGTTCGATTCCGGTCAAGGGCATGTACCTTGGTTATGGGCACATCCCCAGTGGGAGATGTGCAGGAGGCAGCTGATCGATGTTTCTCTCCCATCGATGTTTCTAACTATCTATCTCTCTCCCTTCCTCTCTGTAAAAAATCAATAAAATATATTTAAAAAAATAAATAAATAAATAAATAAATAAATAAAAACTTCTTTGTTTAGAAGCCCATTATTTTCAAAATATTTCTTTCACAAACAATCTTGAAGAGGAAAAATGGTTAACATGAAAAACAACACTGAAGTTAATGGTAAGACTAGTTAAAAGTAGGATTAAATTAGAACTCTTGGGAATGCACCTGTCATTTCTCGACAAGGGCAACTCTGGCAGGCGATAGCCCCTGCCCCCTACTCTCTACAGACTTAATGAAAGGAATTATTTCTCCCACTGAGGCTCTACGTTCATGTAAAAAGATCACTATGCACTAAAATCAGGCCATACTGAAGTCAATTCTGCTCTACTTAGACATAAACTAAACTGTAAACATTAGAAAAATGGCTTTAGCAAAGGAAACAAAACTCTAGTGAAAAACATGAGCAATTGTTTTCTTTTACCTGATGTTTTAAGTTGTTAAGCAACCAGAGGAAAGGCTGCAGTCATTTAACTTGCCAGGGACAACTCAGAACTGATGTGCTTCAGGAACCCTGAGGATGGCCAATAATCAGGGGAGGAAATAAGGCAAGAAGCAACACCACAAAAAAGGAAGTAATTTGCTAGGTAGCCTATAATTAGCCTCTGAATCTTACCGTAGAGAATATTATTGAGGCAAATAGCTTAGGAAGATTTAAAAAAGGATTAGTCATTCACGTGAATGAATAAGCCCAGAATTTAGTTACCTGAGCCAGGGAAGGGGGAGGAACACATCATAAAAGCGATATATGCCCCATTTCAGGGTGCACAGGTCCTCAACCAAAAAATTTTAATGGTTATGCTCCCGGAAATTTAAACGGTTATTTATCTGAGAGGACACTAATCAAATGATAGAATCACCTAATCAAACTAGAATGCCATAAACAATGAAAACCCAATGGTGAGCCAAGTTAACAAAGATGAGCTGGGGTAGTTAATTTTAAGCTGTCATTAGATATAATATTATTTCTGTATAGAATATGCCTGGCCTACAAAAAAATATCTGTTACATCAACTCTTTTTATTCAGAAAGATACCCAACTTTTTCAAATAATATTTTTAACCACTACTGAAGCTAAAATTTTGATAATAAAAAGGAAATTAAGTGGTGTTAAGAATTAGAAGCTGAAACTGATCTTCAGACATTTCAGTTTACAATGAAATTATCTAAAATTTTTCATTTTGTTTATTTATTTTTAATATATTTTTATTGATTTCAGAGAGGAAGGGAGAGGGGGAGATAGAGAGAGAGAGAAACATCAGTTATGTGAGAATCATCAATTGGCTGCCTCCTGCACACCCCCTATTGGAGACTGAGCCCACAACCCGGGCATGTGCCCTTGACCGGAATTGAACCTGGGACCCTTCAGTCCATAGGCCAATGCTCTATCCACTGAGCCAAACCAGCTAGGGCTAAAATATTTCATTTTAAAAGTGAATGACTTTTATGTAAGCTTTGCTTAACACTATATGAAGCTTAATTATTAAATTATTCAAGGATAAAGCACACAAAAAACCATTCCACCAAAGTACATTAATCAAAATAATGAAATGAGTTGGGTATGTTTAATTAAATGATTGACAAGACATGAAATATTTTTTTTTAAATCATTAAAATTGAGGCTCAAAAGCTTTACTATCTACATTCACACCATTTCTGATTTTGTCTGAAATAGCATAGTAACTTAAAAATATGGTCTTTGACACCTTCACATAAAAAAAGTTGGGGCCTAAGTCCCTTCCCCTTGTATTTAGGCAGACTTGTGACTGCTTTGCCCGAGATGCCGTGTGACTTCCAAAGTTAGGACAGAAAAGATCACGCAGCTTCAACCTGGGTCCCTTGAGACTCTGGCCCTGGAGGAAGCCATCCTTCATGTAAGAAGTCCACTGCCCTGGGACTGGCAAGCAATGCCACGTGTGGGCACTTCTGAGACAACCGCAGCTGAGCATCCTGACCGTAGCCAGCACCAGCTGCCAGCCAAGTGAGTGAGCTGACATTTGACTACAATCCCATGAGAAACCCAAGTGTGAACTGACCAGCTGAGCCCTTCCCAAATTCTTGACTCACATGTCACGATCAAAATAAAATAGTTGTCTCACACCCCTAGGTTCTGGAGGAATTTGTTAAGCAGGAGACATAGTAACCAGAATAAGTTTTATAATTAAAGAAGTACCTCAGTGACAGATGGGATGCCAGGTTAAAGATTCAGGCTATGGCATTCTCTTGCTTTAAAAAGTTAAATATATTGTGGAATAAGATATCCAAAATTCAGGTTCAAATATCTACCTTACTTTTTCTACCAACCTAAACATATTATAAGTTATTTTCAACTATTCACTCAGTCTCTTAAGAAATACCTATTGAGCAACACGGGCACGTGCCCTTGACTGGAATTGAACCTGGGACCCTCTCTCTTCTCACATAATATACTATTAGTGGGATCATCTCATTCACTCCCATGGTTTCAAGTAACATGGGAGTGAATGAGATGATCCCACTAATAGTATATTATGTGAGAAGAGAGAGGGTTTGGGATAGAACTATATAGACACCAACATTAAGAGATGGTAAAATAAGAAAGCTCAAATGGAAACAAAAGAAATGGCCAGAGCCCTGGCTGCTTTGGCTCCGTGGATAGAGCGTTGGTCTGTGAACTGAAGGGTTCCAGGTTCAATTCCAGTCAAGGACACGTGCCCGGGTTGCAGGGTGGATCCCCAGTGGGGGACGAGAAAGAGGCAGCTGATCAATGGTTCTCTCTAATCCAGCGGTTCTCAACCTGTGGGTCGCGACCATCGGAAAACACATATAGCATATCAGATATTTACATTACGATTCATAACAGTAGCAAAATTACAGTTATGAAGTAGCAATGAAAATAATTTTATGGTTGGGGGTCACCACAACATAAGGAACTGTATTTAAGGGTCTCGGCATTAGGAAGGTTGAGAACCACTGATAGTAATCATTGATGTTTCTATCTTTCTCTTCTCCCTTCCTCTCTGAAATCAATAAAAAATATATTTTAAAAAAAGGAATGGCCAGAGAGTTAGGAAGAACACAGGAAAGTATGCTGCCACTGAAACTTAACAGCAAGTGAAATCATAGCTTTTCTAAACTCAATTCCTCTTGATTTCCTTACATGAAGATAAGGCTGAGTTTGGTAGAAATCTTTCTGGGGATCTAAATTTGGGCAAGACCCTTCTACTTCTTCAAAACATGTAACTAAGCATCTTCTTCTTCTTGAACTGGAAGACTTGTGATTTTGTGCAACACAGAAATCAACTTAAAGGAAAAATAAAATAAATATATTTAACTTTTAAATACAGGATGGGCAAAAGTAGGTTTATAGTTGTAAATACACAAATGTTTATTCTTGTATTATGATTTACTAATTATTGTGTTATTTCCCACACAAACAACTGTAAACCTACGTTTGTAAAATAATACATTTAAAGTCTGTAAAAAAGTCATGGGTTTTACAGCCAAGTGGGCCTGAATTTAAATCCTACCTTTGCCATTTTCTAGCTGTGTGATGTAGGGCAAGTTACTTATTCTCTATACCCTTGGGTCCACTCATAAGACATTATGCTACCTACAGCACAAAAATGAAGCTGTTACTGTTCTCTTGGACCCACTCTTATCAGAAAGCCAACCCCAGCCCTGCCAATGAAAATAGCATTGATCATGGTTATATACGATCATTTTGTTGGGACATTCAGTGGTAAATTTCAATCCTTATCCTGTTGAAACTTTCAGAAGCATTAGACAAAGATGATCACTTCTTTTAAAACAGTCTTTGTTAGGCTTCTGAGTAACCATCCTACCTTGATTCTCTTCCTGCCTGATTGGCCTGGCCCACCCCCTTTCAGACTCCTCTCTGGTTCTTTCATAGGTCCCAGGCTCCATGTATGTAAACACCAGTATGCCCAAACTCAATCCTCAATCCTCCACTATCCACTATGACTCCCCAGGTGACCTCATCTAGTCTCATGGCTTTAAATATCATCTATATGCCAAAAAAGTTCAAATTCGTGTCTTCTGTTCAGCTCTCTCTTCTGAGTGCCAGACACCAAATGCCTACTCAACATGTCTTCATGAATGTCTAAACAGCTTTTCAAACTTAGTACAAACTTCTGATTCTCCCTAAACCTAGTCCTTCTTCAGTATTCCTCATTGTATTAAATGGCAACACCATTCTTCTGTTTGGGCTCAAAAGTTGAGTCATCTGTCACTCTTTTTCTCTCATAACACAGCCAATTGGCAAATTCTGTTAGCTTTAACTCAGGATATATTCAAAATTCAACCACTTCAGATCATATTCACCTCTCTCAGCCTTATCTGAACTATATAATCTCTCCTCTGGATTACTGTCAGTCTTCCAAACTGATGTCTTTGTTGACATTCTTGACTCCTATAACAGTATGCTCTCCACAAAGAGCCAGAGTAATTAATCCCTTTTAAAGTTTAGGTCATATCTGGTTAGCTCAAAACCTTCTTATACCTTAGCTTCCCATCTCACTCAGACAAAATGCAAATTCTCAATGGCCTTAAAACCCTATCCAGCCAGCTTTTCCCACTCCTCCTGCTGTTTTCTTCTTATTGCTCCTAATTTCATTCCCTGTACTTTGGCCACATGCATCTCTTTGCCATTCCTGGAAGACCCTCAAGCATGCTCCTGTCTCTGGAACTTTATACTTGCTATTCCCTTAGATATCCTCATGGTTTGCTCCCTATCATCAAGAAGGTCTATGCTCAAAAGTCACCCTGTAAAACAAACCCTGACAACTCCCCCCAAAACTATAAATATATAAAGAAATCCTCCCCCAATTCTCACACCCTTCCATTGTTCCTTTTTGTATATAACCTTATTTCCCCTAATATACTTTACTTATTTTATTTTCTGTCTCCCCTCCACCACAGCCTAGTATATAAATTCTATGAAGGCAAGGGTTTTATCTGTTTTTGTTCTCTGTATCTCCAATACCTACAACAGTGCCTGGTATGTAACAGGTATTTAATATGTAAGTAAATTAAAATTACATAACAAAATATGCATTAAAGTGCTCAGAATATAGATGTTCAACAAAGAGTTGTTATTATTTGTGGAAAATTAAACACTCAGGTATTAATTACCCCAAAATTGATGTGGCAACAGTACTGGTGAAGTTGAAAGAGAATGTTGTATTCTAGGAATTATTTTCCTGTAGACACTGAATTTTTATTTTAAGACAGAACTTGATATAAGAGGTTCATTTAGTTTACCATATGAAACCCTTCTGACAAAGTGATTCTGAACAAAAGAAACAATTTTTAAACATGTATTGTAACTTTAAAGATGTGCCATATTGTCATGAATGATCCAAAACAAATTTAGTAAAATTATGTTCTCTTTCAGTGCAGGGAATAAATATTTTGAAAGGAGCAAGATGTTTACTTGTATTCTATTTCCAACAATTAGAAAGAGCTCTAAGAAATACGTGTATAGAGCAGTAAGAAATGGGTGGTTTTATTACTTTAAATTTCACATAATAGGAAGAACTGCATTTACTGAAAGGTTAGCTGGTATTCCAGAATTGATTTAATAAAGTCTTCCCAGAAAGGAAGCAGAAGAGGAAAAGAGACCCACAGATGTCTTAGAACTTAAAGGAAAGCCTATGTATGTCACCAGATCAAGCTGAGAATACAGAATACTGCTAACAAGGTAGTAAGATGGCTTCTTGAGGGCATTAAATACATTTTCAGAGTATCTCATGCTACTTGGCACATAGGTAGCCAATAAGCATTCGTTAATTGCGTAAATGGCAGACTAACAGATGAGTAAGCTAATTATAAGATATCATTACTCAGCCAGCTGGCATGGCTCAGTGGTTGAGCATCAACCTATGAACCAGGAGGTCATAGTTCGATTCCCGGTCGGGCACATGCCCAAGCTGCGGGCAGGAGGCAGACGAATGATGATTGTCTCTCATCATTATTGATTTCTCTCCCTCTCCCTTCCTCTCTGAAATCAATAAAAATCTTATTTTTTTTTTAAAAAAAATCACCACTCAGGTATGTCCACAATGCCCATCATAAACTCAATAAAAAGCTGGGAGCACAAGTTCTAATATTCTCCTTTTTCTGTCTCTTACATAAGAAGTAAGAAAGAACCTTCAATTATAAAATCTGAGCTCTACTCTAGGAGGAAAAAAAAATCACCACTCGGAAGTTTGAGTTGCTACCTTAGGTAAGTGGTACTAGTTATGTTATTTGAGATCTCTTAGGCCAGTGGTTGGCAAACTGCGGCTCGCGAGCCACATGCGGCTCTTTGGCCCCTTGAGTGTGGCTCTTCCACTTAAAATACCACGTGCGGGCGCGCACGTACAATGCAATTCAAACTTTGTGGCCCATGCGCAGAAGTCGGTATTTTGTGGAAGAGCCACACTCAAGGGGCCAAAGAGCCGCATGTGGCTCGCGAGCCGCCGTTTGCCGACCACTGTCTTAGGCAGTGGAGGGCGACGCAGGGTTCCTCTATGTCACCTCATCTCCAGACAGCTGGAAGAGACAGGTGACACCAGGCAGCCCCAGACCAGGTCCTGCCAGCCCAGAGCTCAGCCTTGAATGGGGTTCCCTCTACAGAAATCAAATGCCAGTTAAAATAAGATTAGAACCATAAGAGAAAAAAATAAATTATTAAAGAGATATCAAAGGAACAGAAGAGGAAAAGAAGGGCATGAGTTAGTAAGGTATGAAAGCAAATGTTACCTGACTCCCCTCCCCCCCCCGCACCCCAAAAACACAAACACACAAACGAAAGCAAATGTTACCTCACCCACCCACTCCAAACACACAAACACACAAATTCAGTTCACAAAAGAGTAGGGTTACACAGTGACTTAACAGATTTCAGTCTCACATTCTTCGTCACATTTTCCGGACTACCAGAATCACACCTGGCATGACAGGATCTGTAAATTCACCTGCGTGAAGGCGCCTGCATTCAAACTCCATACCAAACTCGGTGGTTTCTAAAAATATACAGGTTGCTTTAAGGTTTATGGGGGGGAAAGTAGGTTACGCTTTTACCCATGAAGGTCTGGATGACTCAGAGTTTAATAATAGGATACGTGAGCTTTCACCCCTAGGTCACTGATTCTAGGACGACTACAGTAGACTGTCATTTTACAGCATTGCCATCTCGCAGCTGTTTGGTTCAAAATCTGTAGAAGAAATGTTCTGCGTGTCTCTATTAATACTCACTTGACAGGTGTATGCATTCCAACTCCTGTGCATCTGCCAACTGCGACCGCTTTGAAGCGGAGTGATGAAAGCCACAACAGCTGCCACCTTGAGACAGCCCTGAGCCTGCCCAGTACTCTCCTGTCTTTATCTAAAGTGCTAAATATTAATACTTCGTATTACAACAGATTTTACCGTCTAAAACCAAAATCATAAAGGAAAGAGATCTGTGGAGGATTTCTGAAATGAAACCAATTCATTTCACATCATTGTATACAACAAAGAAAGCAACAACTTTTCCTCCTAGGAAAATGTGGTAAAAGCCAAACCAGCTGAGAAAGTCAACATTTCTCATGGCTCAGTGACCTGTAGGAGACCACAGACATCCTTGGGACTGTGTGCTTCCGCCATAGTCATTGCTGCACAGGCAGGTCACCTGGAAATGCACTTCTAAATTGTATGTACCAAAGCGTCATGTACCCAGGCAATATGAACCAATATAACTCCCACTATCTCTATCATGGTGCTCTACAGCCTCTAAGTCAATACCTACGTAGAGCCAAAGACTCTAACTTATCAGTTCAACCCTTCACCATGGCAATTGGAAACTAGATGGTACCTACTACACTGAAAAGTCATCCCATTGCCCTAGCCAGTTTGGCTCAGTGGACAGAGAGTTAGCCTGCGGACTGAAGGGTCCCGAGTTTGATTCCGGTCAAGGGCACATACTTCAGTTGCAGGCTCCTGGCCCTGGTTGGGGCATATGAGAGGCAACCAATCAATGTGTGTCTCTCTCTCCCTTTCACTCTCTAAAAATCAGTGGAAAAAATATCCTTTGGTGATGATTTAAAAAAAAAAGCCATTCCATTAAGAAGGGTTCCCCACAGCCTCAAGTCACAGCAATACCTGGAGAAGAATTATGTTTTGAAAAACAAAAATATTATTTTTAAACCACAGTATGGAGATATTTGTCATTGACTAATTTGTTATGTCTGTACTGAAATAATGATGAGTTACCCATTGACCTTTACCACATATTCAGTCCATGGCTCAAATGGAAATAAGACTCATGTAGAAATTTGTATTCCCATCTTCCATATCCACATTCATACCTTCTTTCAAAGAATGCGGCATCTCCTTTTAGGAGAAAGTTCATTTAACCAGGTGATAGTCCAAGTCACATTTAGGGTACATTTTTAATGTTTGTACATAATGCTTAATAGGGATCAGCTTTAAGTGATGTTAAATACTGCCCTATTTGGCACAGACTCGGAAAATGGTGACAAAATCACTAATAACTTTTTATTTGAAATATATCATACATATACATATAATATATATATATGTATGTACATATACACACACATATATTGATTTCAGAGAGGAAGGGAGGGGAGAGAAATAGAAACATCGAGAGAGAATCATTGATCATGCTGCCTCCTGCACAATCCCCACACTGGGGATCGAGCCCACAACCCAGGCATGTGCCCTGACCAGAAATCGAACAATGACCTCCTAGCTCATAGGTCGATGTTCAACCCCTGAGCCACCGCGGCCGAGCTGTATCATTTTATTTTAAAAGGTCTTAAGAATGCTGCAAGTTCAGGCTTGACCGATTTGCTCCTGTCAAACCCAAGACACCTTATAAAACAAGAAAAAAAGCACTAACTAGGCCCTTTTGATCCGGTTTAGTAAGGCAACAAAACAAATCTGCGGTTTGATTTTGTTTTGCTTTAGAACTAGTGTGTCATTACAGATCATGAGCTGCAATTTCACTTCACTGATGAGGAAATTAAGACACAGAGAGGTTAAATGACACAGAAACACAGACCCTCTGAATAGAGGGGAACTCAGTTACAACTCCAAGCCTACATTTTTATCCAATTAAAAATAATGTCATTTTTTTTTTACAAGCTAAAAGTTTGCCAAAAAACTCTTTAGTTCTAAGTTTAATAACAAAGTTAGCAAACCTATCAGTTTTATCTGTCTTCTATATTAAAACCATTAAGTCTTTGTCTTTTGTCTTAAACATCAAGAAGCTCAGAGAGAATTTAGTGCCCAAGCAGAACCCCACTTCCTAGTCGTGGTTTCTGGGGGTTATCTCATCCTTTCTTTGTCACTCAGCTTTTCCCAAACTCAGTCACTATTAGTTGAGCATCTGTGATATGTCATACAGTGTCCTAGGTGCTAAAGAGACAGTAGTGAACAAATCATGAGAACACTCCTGTCTTTGTGGAAATTAATTACAGAAATATAAGTTACAGTATGTTAGTGTTATGGACAAAATAAGCAGGAAAGGAGATCAGGGTTGTGGGGTGCGGTTCATCTTTGAAAAGAATGGTTAGTGAAGCCATAAGGGTGACATCTGTTTGCATCCAGACCTGGAAGGGAGAAGGGGGAGGAGTGAGCCAGCATCAAAGCTATTGCAGGCCCTAGGAACAAGTGCAGCAGCAGTCCTGAGGTGGGAGCATGCTTGGCCTGCATGAGGCATCTTTTCGTTGTTGTTTATTATTTTAAACAACATATTTTTCTTCATTGAAAGTTCCGTCAAATACTTTGGAAGAAGGTCAGGAACGTGCATGCAATCGTAAGTGCTGCAAACAACCTTCAGACACTATGACACCTCAGAAGAGTTTTTAGTGGTTGGCTATTGCAATGACACTTCACCTTGCCCCTCCTACTCTCATTTCTTCTCCACTAGAGATCAAAACATTGACTTCCTAAAACTAACTCACAGAAGTAAAACAAAATAAAATAAAATAAACCTGCTCTGGGGGAAAGGCCCACCTTAATGAAGGAAATCAATCACACTGCAATGCAGAGAAGCCAGACCGCAGTGACTACCTCCCTTGAACTTGTAACCCACGGTATCTGTATCCAGTGTTTAACATTAAGCACTGCCTGGTATTGTCACTCTGTTTACATCTCACTATTTGCTACTTTGGATTGTTGTGTACACATCTGCTCTCACAGTGACTTCCCTGGAGCAGGGCCCATATATTGGAAATGTCTGAATCCCGTCACATGACTGCACATGGACGGCACAAATATTTGTTTGACAGCTTAATTTTGTTTGACGGTGATGTCATAGAAACCACCACAATGAGCAGCAGACATCCTCCTGTTTTAAGTATCTGTTTGTGGATAAACCATGAACGAAACACCATCGTCTCTTACAGACATTTGGATAATCTCAACAATCTTGGGCAAGTTACTGTTTGTGTAACATTCCATTCTGTCTACATTTCCCTTTGCATTTTCAGTTGGGCACAGGACACACTTTCCGTCTAGACACAGCAGAGATTAGCCACAAAACACAAAGGAGCCACACCGCGCTGTGTGAAATCCTGTTCAGTTCGCTTCAATGTTATTAAACACTATGAAAGGAAAGGGACTCAACACGAAACTACCAGATACAAGGAATATAAGTCACTGTCCATACAGTCTAGCAAGACAAACCAACACATAAGGAGTAACTTCAGTGGATGTAAAACACACAGAAGTATTTTGAAAGTATATAAACAGTGGCTTGGAGGGCCAGGGAAGGTTACACAGAAAAGTTGGCACCTGAACAGCCAGGGCTTGAAAGATGAACAGGCCTAGGACAGTCAGACAGAGATCAAAGGGCATTCCAGATTGTGCAAAAGACACTGGCAGAAACATAACATTGAAAACTGCTGGAAGAATGCATTCAGCGCCCGTGAAGGAAAACAGGTCTGTTGCCCTCCTAATCCCGGGGGGGGGGGGGGGGGGGGGGGGGAGACACAACAAAAAACCACCAAGCTTTCAAATAAGGAGCAAAGGAAGAAAGTTTCATCAGCACTTGTTTTGTTAAACCTCTTAGCTTTGCTTTGCCCTTTCTGTGTTGTTCCCTCTTAAATAAATAAAGTACTGTGCTGGAGAGTTCAGTGAGGAAAAGTACTTCAGCTTGACTGTGGAAAAAGAAAAACTGAAAAAATGGGCAAGGGCCAAGGAATAAACAAACTGCCCTTCTGAAATAGATAAATGGGAGCACATTTTAACAGGAAGCACTACCTGGTATTGTTACTCTGTTTACATAGCATTATTTGCTACTTTTTAAAATCAGATGATCATGGACCCTTCTGTTCACCAAGTCCATCCATACTTATTTTATGTTCACAATGTGTTAGTCTGCGACCCCAGGCCCGAGAGGCATTCTCGTCGCCCTCCTCTTTGAGCAGGCTCTTGCTTGCAATCTAGTAAGAGAAACAAAGCAGAGGGCAATTCCCTGTGCCCTGTTCCTTCCGCGGCTGCCAACCAATGCCTGAAGCTCAGAGCAGAGTTAAGTTCCAGTCAGGTTAACCAGTGAGGAAAAAACACACACTGAAATAATTACATTTCAACCACTGACTTGCAAGAAACTGTCAGAGGCTCCCGGGAAGGGTGTGGAACACCTCTGCCTGCGAGCAGGGCGCGGGCGCGGGGCCTGGCTGGCCAGTGACTGGGGATGCTGGCGGGGCGCGGAGCAGGGGACGGGGCGCAGTTACCTGGGCGCTCAGGTAGACTTTGAGGCACTCCTCGCACACGGCCTTCTTGCAGCAGGGCAAGGGCTTGATCGGCTTGTCTTCCAGGCACACCCGGCACATCAGCACCATGAGGGGCGCATAGGGATCCCCGACCCCACCCAGGCCAGAGTAGGGTGGAGCTCCCAACAGGCTGGGCGCGGAGAAAGGTTCGGGCGCCAGGTAGAATTCCAGCTCGATGCTGCCGCCATCGGGGGGCAGGCGGTCCGTGGGGAGGGACAGCCGGGGGCTAGGGAAGGAGGAGGGGGTGCCGGGAG
>NW_005354291.1:5055001-5056934 GCF_000412655.1 Myotis brandtii | reverse complement strand
GAGCGCACGACCTCCCCGGCTCCGGAGTCACCTAGCGCCCTCCTCGAGGCCCCTGACCCCACCCCTTGGCGCACACCTCCCCACACGTACACGCGCGCAGGCACACGCGCTCACACGCGCACCCCGAGTGGGTGTGATCAGAGCCGCGATGCGCTCCGGCGCCAGGAGTTCACACTTGGCTCCAGCCAAACCCTCCCGAGCAGGCAGCTGCCCTTGGGGCTACGCACTGAGTAGAACTTCCCACTAAAGGACTCGATACTCAGAGCTGGACCCAAAACACACTCAGGGTTTGGCTTCTCTTGCTTCTCTTGGGTCCATCCAGTTTTAAAGCCCTCAAGGAGTTCAGAGAAATAACTCTAGGAATTACCCGTTCCAAATGCGCAATATACAACTTTCTGCCTAACTGGGTAAAAAAGAATCTTGGAAACCCACAAAATAAGACGAAAAAGCACTGGAATCCTTATGAGAGCTGTTAAGTAATTTACAGGATTTATCACTTTTTTTTTCTCCTCTTCGGTGTTCTTTTAGGAACTATACTTAACCCTTTAAATGTTCCAAAATGGTAGCACCGGGTTGTAAAATGGCCTGGCCTAATTCATGGACTGGATCCCTGGTGGGAATCATGAGGAGTTTCATTAGCATAACCACATTTATTCCCAAAACTGTTTCCAAGACAACAATTATATTTGAGCCAGAATTTAATTATGTGTTGATCAGTCTTTATTTTACAGGAAGTATTAGTCACCCAGACTGGTGTGTTTTAGTTCCCTAGAGCCAATGAAAACATTTTTGGGAAGCCAGCCCTTGTGTTTTTCATCTTGAGAGAGCATTCAATTTACACATTCATGTAATAGGAAGGAGCTGTGAAGGGTGTACAATAGTTTTTCTTATCGTGAAGTTGTTACTGGGTTGTTCTAAACTATTTTCCAAATCAGATAGAATGCTAGAAAGATGACTAGCTATGCAATACTAAGAAAGCAGTGTAACACCATAGAATATGTCTATCGAGTGCATATGATGCTCGGTTGCATGCCAAAGGGATAAATCCAATTTAGCAGTCTAAATGCCACCTCATTTATCAGTCTGACCCAAGAATGAAGATGTCTTATTTGGAAGATTAAATGCTATTCAAGGCCCCACCACCACCACCACCACCACCCCACCCCACCCCGTCACACACACCCCAACTTGGCTAATTAATTTCCTGGTAGCTGCTGTTTTCTCCAAATGATACTTCTAGTGTTTATTGTTTTAAAGGCAGGAGCAAGAAGCCCACCTATGTGCCTTTGTGTACCCCACCTGAAAACTATTCTTTCAAAAGGGATATAAAAATAATGTTTTCCAGGTGACCAGAGGCTGAGAGTGAGACCAGAGTAACCATAATGGATCCAAAGAAGTATATCTCCACAGTGTCAGTAGCAATCAAATATCCCTCAAGGTCCTCCCATGGTTTGGAAATCCCTCCCCGACACACATTTGTCATAGGTATTCCAAGAATTGGTTCTTGCAAAGTCTACCATTTTGTTCCTTATCCCTCAGGTTTCAGTTCTCTGGCAATGGCTCTCCTTGACACTGAGCCAACTAGAAGTTGGGACTCCTGAAGGCGGCCCATAGCTCTCAGCCCTGATTACTGCCACGAGTTCCTTCCTACAGAGTTCATCTGGCCTTTGGGAAGAGAGAAGCATGGCATGTCATATCTTCAGCCCCTAGACAGACCCAGACTTGCCTGAACCATGGGCCCAGCATCCCCTGGTGTTCAATCTGGGATCCATGGGACACCTGGAGCACGGACATGAGTTAAAAGGCAAAGCGAAAACACTGGTTCTACTATCAATTTTCTCTAAAAAGAAAAGCATGAAGCACCTGTCATGATTGTGCTGATAGGATTCACTTTTTTAAAAAATTTATCTTTATTGTTGAAAGTATTACAGAT
>NW_005354291.1:5052255-5054903 GCF_000412655.1 Myotis brandtii | reverse complement strand
AGCAGTTCGTCAGTCTGTTCCATGCTTCTATGTCTCTGGATCTATTTTGTTCATCAGTTTATTTTGTTCATTAGATTCCACATATGAATGAGATCATGTGATACTTATCTTTCTCTGCCTGGCTTATTTCACTCAGCATAATACACTCGGGGTCCCCCCATGCTATCTCAAAGGGTTGGAGGTCTTCTTTTTTATACCTGCATAGTATCCCATGGTGTAAATGTACCACAGCTTTTTTATCTACTCAGCTACTGATGGGCACTTGGGCTGTTTCCAGATCTTAGCTATTGTAGGATTCACGTTTTTAAAAGGATTGCTTGAAAATAAACTCTGGCATAAATTTCACTTACCTACCACAAGCTTAATATTCCTGAACATCCGTTCATGTCAGACTGTATTCAGTTGTTAGAACAATATAAGCACTATTGCCACTACCAGTTCAGTTCGCAATATTTTTTAACCTGCAATGAGCTATGTACCTCCTCTAAGACTTCAATATCAGGAGACCATGTCAAGTTTGAGAATTGATGAAGTCAACTGCTTTTAATCATTCATGAACATTATCTTTTCTATTAGCACTTGTCTTATTCCGGCCTCCAAATAAGACTTGTTTTGGTTTTCTTGAAAAATGTTATTCAGACATTAATTAGAAAATGAAAAAAACCTAGATTATTAACTTATTAGAAAAATGTTATGAGGTATCAGAAAAGCTATAAATCATTAAATTTTACATATTAAAGGTGAAACTAGTTTCTTAACTGTTGTGGAGAAGAAATACATGATGTTTAAATACCATGAAATGATTATACAGCAAATAGCTGACTTGTATTTCTACCAGTTCTACAACTATCAGACCAGGTAAAAAGAAACAGATGTCATTTAAAAAATGTATTTCCTGAAGAGGAATGGACAGGGCGGAATTGTTGTCTAGGTCTTCTTCTGAAAGGCACAGTGGAATGTTGGTCCTCCTTTTCCTATTTTCTCCCTTCTTCAGGCAGGGAGGGGGAGACCTTCGTATTATTAAGGGAAAAGGCATCAAATAGAAAAGAGAGGAACACAATTGTTTCACTTTCTTTTTCCACATAAATTCCCTAAGGAAAATCCAAATAGCAGACTCTTATAAGATAATGTTAAAAAGAAAAATATAAAATGAAAGCCCCAAAGCTTGGAAAACAGAAAACAGGAATAAGAAGGAAGAGGGTAAAAAAAAAAAAAAAAAAGGAAGAAAGAGAAAAAGGAAGGCAGGGAGAGAAGGAAAGAGGGAGGGAAGGGAAGAATTTTATTAGCCACCACTCAAAATAGCCATTGAAACTATAATAATAAAAGCATAATATGCTAATTAGACCAAACGTCCTTCCAGACGACCTTCCGGACGAAGCCGGGGCTGTGAGGGAAGCCCGGGTCCTGGGTGCAAGAGGGAAGTTGGTGCCGGCAGCTGGGGGAAGGAAGGCCTACTGTTGCACGAATTTTGTGCATCAGGCTCTAGTTTTAACATGATATATTTCATTCTAGCATCTGCATCTGTGTGTATTAAATATGTATTAAATGATGCATGCTTTTGTTTGTTTTTTAACTTAGTAATATATCCTGAACATTTTTCATATCATTAAAACATCTGTACATCAAGATTTGTGACCATAATGAATTTTACTATATAGATGTGCCATAATTTATTTAGCCAATTCTGTTTTATTTAAAAATTTGATCATTTATGATTTTAAAAATATGGAACACTTAATATGTTAATGTGTATAATATTAACATGTAAACCTTGTACACATTCCTAACAGACCACAACATAAAGTTCTAAAAATTAAATTGCTGCAGCAAAGGGTTGATGTAGTATTGAAGCTTTATCACAGAAACTGAGCACCAATTTATAATCCCATCAATAGTGAGGGTACGAGAGAGACAACTTGGGGAAGTAAGACCATTATAAGATAGAAGAGGTTCACTAACTGCAACACCAGCCCTTCCTAACCTGAGAGGCTAGTTACTCCCTCCTCACTGAAGGAGTCCCCAAGCCCTTGCTGTTTAAAGGCAACTCAAAGTTTCCACCACTGTGGTTTTTGTTTACTAGAAAGATGTTAGCCCTATCTCTGCATCTAGAAATCCCCAGTGTTCTCTTCCCCAGCACATAGTCCCATAAAGAGAGAGGCCTTTGCTCTCTGTTCCCCAGCGGCCCTTCTGAAGGGGGTGTCAAGTCCCCGCTGCCTCCTGACAGGCTTTGTTTACAGGAGCCAGAGAAATTTACAGCCCGCTGGCTTCTCCTGTCCCGAGACTGGAATGCCTCCTGGTTGGGTAAACAAGAGCAAGATAAATCTCCTCTGGTACCATCGCCCTCAGCATCATCCTTGCTGGGTAATTCATTTTGTCCAAACTAAAGGTTAATCAAGCATCGAGGTACATGTACTTGACAACAGTTTTAGTTCTGAAAAGAGTAGATTTTCTTAGCAAAAGGGAAAGTAAATCTCTTCCAAATGAGGGAAGAAGGAAAAGGTCATTTAGAGAAAATTCATTTAAAGCAAGGAGGAAGTGCTTACAAAACTATGCTAAGTGAAAAAGGCAAGGGACATGTAATGGGTACCATGATTACAACAGTGTAGCATGCGCATGATAAAATAAAGACAAAAGTAGTAGTGATTATT
>NW_005354291.1:5001010-5051975 GCF_000412655.1 Myotis brandtii | reverse complement strand
TGCTGCCATCAGGGGTGATGGAAAAAGCAGGCTCCTCACAGAAAAGCCTCGGAGACCACCTGGAGCAGGAGGAGCAGAAGCCTGAGGTTAGAGCAGGCTGGGACCCCAGGCCAGAAGTAACAAGCCGTCAGGGGACCCCACATGGGCGTCCAGGGATGCCCTCCAGATCAGAAGTCCTGGAGAGGAGCCATAGAACAAGCACATCAAACTCAAAGGCTAACACGGGCCATATAAACAAGGTTTAAGTTTATGTGGGTTGTATTAGTGAAGAGAAATGGTGTGCCTGCATGTAAGGGAAATGAATGCAACACAATTATAGTAATCAGTCATTAGCGAACATTGTAGTTTGTTATTAATAACTAGAGGCCTGGTGCACAGATTCGTGCACTGGTGCGGTCCCTCGGCCTGGCCTGCAGGGATGGGGCCGAAACCAGCTCTCCGACATCCCCCAAGGGGTCCTGGGTTGCTGAGAGAGCGGTTCTCGGGTGACACACTCCAGAATCGGGCTCCCTCCTGTCTGGTTCCGGGTGCGTCACCGAGAACCGAAGCTGCCAAGTCACCGAAGCTCGGCAGCTTCTGCATTGAGCATCTGCCCCCTGGTGGTCAGTGCACGTCATAGCTACCGGTCGGATGTGCAATCAGTTAGCCAGTCGGCTGGTCTCTTAGGCTTTTATATACCAGTATATAAATTATGTATAGCAAGATATTGTAAAAATTGAGTTACAAAATTTTTATTAAAACATTTCTTACATACCATTATATTGGCTGGGCCACAAGTTTGACATGCTTGCAGTAAAAGATGAAATTGACCAGCCCATCCTTGAACTTTACTTTGTGAAACTGACCAGTTTCTGCAATTCCCCCAAACGGTTATTCCCCTTTGGGAAACACCTCCCCAAAAACTCAGCCATTGAAACTGCTCAGCCCTTCTCCATTTAACTGCAACCCACCCCCAACCCCCACCCAATCTTCTCCCTCAGGCCTTGACTGTTAGAAGAACCGGCTCACCCACTCAGCTGCTCCCACTCCTCAATAAAGTCCCTTCCTTCTGGGCAAAATAAACAACAGTGGTTGTTATATAAGGATGGTGACGTGGTGATGATTTTCCTCTCTACTTCCTAAAATTTCTAAAATGCTATGTTGCTTTTATAACAACATACAAAAGAGAGAAAAGATTTTCTAAAAGAGTGAAGGTTTTATTCTAATGAACAGAGAAATAGGCTTTTGTTGATAGGTGCTATTTGCATGCACACTCGTGACAGTTAAGGTAAGCAAGTCCTTCTAGTTGTTACAATTCAATTCAACAAACATTTCCTGACTGTCTTTCAGATCCTGTGACAGCTCAGGAAAATTCAGTTTATTTATTTGTTCAATAGAGAAAATAATCTTTTCCCCGAATTTCACTTCTTTACTATTAACTTTATGGTATCTATTAAACATTTGAACTGTGCAGAGCCTATCTTACTTGTATACGAACATCCAGTTCCTAGCCTCCCGCACAAATTTAGTTCTCAATGAAACATTTTTAAAGGAAAAAATGAAAGAAGGTCTTCTATAGTGACTTAAGCATTATATAGAACTGTGGTTCTCAAATCGTGTGCTAAGGTACCCCGAGGCACAGCAGCAAACTCCAGGGGCACCATGGGATATTTAAAATTCGTCAGGGAATCACATGTTGGACACCATGCAAATGACTACCGTTAAGTTGTTGGGAATTTCTTTTGGCCTAAAGGGCTCCATGAAAGATAACTAAGACACAATGTTCCATGAACCAAGTAAGTTTGGAAGCTTGGGTTGGAAACCTCAGGTATAGGGCAGAAACAATGGGATAGAGACCCTGATCTCTTAGAATTTTTATTTAAAATTTACAAAAGACTCATGTAGTTATTGCCTAAAAGGTTTGGTCCTTGCCCTCAGCTCCTAGGAGGTAGCCCCTAGGCAGGCCCTGACTGAAGGAATAGCCTAACCAGTGAGTCTCTTTGTTTCCCTGGGGTCTGTAGGCCCTGCACTTAGTCTATGCTAACAATGTGATGGATGTTGGGGTCTTAGGTCATGTGGTATCAGCTTGACCTGTGGAGGGGCTGGGAACTAAGATCAGCCATGTCTATCTCACTGACTTCTAATGAAAAGCCTGGACACTGATGCCTAGTGAGTGAGTAACTGGTTGGGAATATTCCATGCATGTTGTCACACGTCATTGCTGGAGGAATAAGTGCTGTCCACACAACTACACTGGGAGAAGATAGCTGGTGGCTTCATGCCTGCTCTCTCCTGGTCCCCGCGCTGTGTGTCTCTGCCGGTTGTGAATTTTAACCTGCATTCTTTCACTGTAATAAACCATAACTGTAAGTTAACACTTTTGCTGAGTTCTCAAAGTCTTTCTAGACAGAGAATTATTGGACCTGAGGGTACTCTTGAGAACTTCCTCAACTACAACAGTCCAAAAACAGAAGTTCATTAACGTTTTTAAGTTTTCATTGTTCTTGTTTTCCCAAGCAAAAAGATGGCATTGAGAAGGTATGGTATTCACTAATGCAAGAATAAGACAAGTTTAATATAAAAGGCGAATAAGAGAAATATGTAAACGTAGTTCTGGACACACAAGAAGCTTGATTTTTGCTGATAATAGAGATAAAAAAACTGACTTTTTAAAAAAATTATACAGGTTGCTTGAATTCAGTTTTAACATTTTGTTGGACAAAATCTATCACGAGCATTACATGATTCTGAATTTTTCCAGACTGACAGCATAAACCCTTCAGTTGTATTTATTTTATAATTATAGCAAATAATTTTATCTATTTATCTCCTAACATACTGTTACCAAGTTGGAATGGGAGGACCAGCTGCCTTTGGGGGCTGTTAAATATCACAAGCTGCTTCTCAAACATTGTGGAATCAATACAGCTCAAAATATTTTCTCAAATACTTTTCAAAAATCTCTCAGCCTGCAAGTATCTTAGAAGAATTTTTATTCACATAGTCCTAACTCATTCACATTTTATTTTTTCTTCTCTTTAGAAGACTTCGGAGCTGTTATTATGAACTTTATGAGAATGATGCTTTATTTCATAGTTGTAAAATAGGAAAAAGACAAGAATGGGCAAATGAATATCTATATCTTAATCATATTTTGTCATTGATTGTCTATTTTCCTGAACTTTTCCGGGCCTCAGTTTTTGCTTCTGTGAAATGGGAAGATTGGACTGGATGACTCTAAGATTCATCTCAATACTAAAATCATTTTCAGTTTAACCAATAGATATTTATCTGAATGTGTGCACATTGTTGTGAAATGCATAGGGCTTGCAAATGGTGAATATAACTTAATCCATGCCCTGAGGAATCTTGCAATTAAACAGAGAAGACAGATGCTTGACTATAATATCAGATAAGTTTTGATGGATGCTATTATAGAACTATAAACTCAGGGCCTTGGGAGTTGCAATGCAGGGGAGATTTCTGCCTGAGAGGATCGTAGAACGTTTCATGGATGGCCTGAAGATGAGTTAGAATTTTGCAGATGGAGAAGGTGGTAAGGATAATAAATATTTCAGTAGGGGAATTCTATGAGCAAACATGATGACAGAACATACAAGGTGTCCCCCCAAAATGTATACACACTGTAACAGCTGATAGCTCAATTTTTAAAATATATATTTTTATTGATTTCAGAGAGGAAAGAAGAGAGAGGGAGAGATAGAAACATCAATGATGAGAGAGAATCATTGATAGGCAGCCTCCTGCATGCCCCCCCACTGGGGATCAAGCCCGCAAACCGAGCATGTGCCCTGACCAGGAATTGAACCATGACCTCCTTGGTCGATGCTTAATCACTGAGTTATGCCAGCCAGGCTAATAGCTCAATTTTGAAAATGAAATGTATTTTAATAAACACTGCCTTTATAATTATTCAAAGTGTGTGCATACATTTTTGGGGACGCCCCATGTATGGTGTCTTGAGTGGCAGCTAGTGGTCCTGGGTGTCTGATCATATGCAATGTGTAGAGAAAGGATAGGAGGTGAAGCAGAAAAGATAAGTTGGCTCAAAATTTTTCAAGGATTTTGTGCTGGATCGTTCTATTTTCCCTTCTAGATCCACTTTCTGCTTTGACTACCCTCTCTGCCTCACAACAAGATTTTCTAACCCAGTTTAGTTACTTCTGCATTTTACATTTCAACAAAGTTTTTTCTATATTTCGAATGTCTTTAAAAATCTTAATGTTAGTCATAGAAATTAGTCATTATTATGAGACATACAGTATGAGGAGGGTGTGACTCATATACGTTTTTAAGATGGTGCCTCTGATTTGAAGTCTGTTATTTTATTAACAGATTCTTCTGATACTGTTCTGTCTGTGGGTTGTGGCTGGGACTTCTACCACATTTCCCCCCCACCCCCCTTTCCCTTAACTTCATGTAACAGTCTTATTTGCCTATGCCTCATTAGTTGACGCAATGCTTCCCTCTTCATATGAAAGAGTTAATTTAGAGAATTAGTCAATGTGTTTGACACGATTATCCATCTTGTTCTGTGATGTATGATATTTGTTATGTAATTGCTTGCTTCCAATTTTATGGGTGACTAAGAGATATTGTGAAATTACAACTCAACAAGGCTCTATGGCACAGGCTCTCCCACACTTAAGAAACTGTGCAGTCTGTGCCAGCATTTCTCCAAATGGCGTCTGTGGATGAAATTGTGCAGGTTGTGGGGACACAATATGCTGACCTCTAATTGTTACCATGAGTCATGCATGGATCCGCAAAACCTCTCAGACCCTGTGCTCTAGAGAGCATTTATGTTATTATTTTAAGAACAATCCCTTTAAATTCATAGGGGAAATGAAGGAAGAAAATTAGGATAATTTTTAATGTTACCAGTGATAAATTACTGCCAATGGAATTGAAGCAAATACAAAAGCTTTTGGGAAAACTATCATCTTTGTTTCCCTCAGACCATAAGATCAATAAAGTATTTTAAAATCTAGATATAATGCTTACTCTTTATGTTCATTAAAATGTAGCAGTGGGAACTCAGAGTGTATAATCATTTGTTTTTTGTTTATAATACTCATTTGAGAGATTGTTAAGTAAAAGTTAAAATAAGAACTTAGAGAGAAATTCAGTTGTTTATTGAAAAGTTATATTATAATTAAATTACAAAAAAAAAATAAAACAAAACACATCAAATTTTGGCACCTTCCTGGCTAGGGAGAATTATGATTGTTGGTTTTATGCCATTTTCCTTCAAATACAAAGCAGCCAGATTATTTCTGCTGAGATTAGCTTTGAAAAAGTATTGTGAAGGAAACACTGTGTGTTGGCGTTCCTTCTACCTTGTTTTGCTCATGGTATAGGTGCTGGAATCTTATGCTGCTACATGAAAAATACTGTTGTCCATCATATTCACCTGGCAGGACCCAGAATTTTCCTTCATCATTCCCTTCATCAAAACCTACCTTACCTACCTCCAATTCCTTCAGGCCTCTGTGCTGCCTTCCAAATGACAAGGAGTAAATATTATCATCAATAATATCACCCATATCTATAGCACAATTTGCAGTGTGTTTTTCACATGCAATATTATCCCATGTCATTATTCAACATTATACCAAGGGAATGTCTGATATACAGAAGTCGGCAATTTTTTCAGCTTCACAAGAAAATGTGGTAAGGGAGTTGTATCATGACTTTAACTCTCCTGAAGGCTATGAAAGTAAACTAGGATTAAGTTCAACAAAAAATACAACTTTTCAAATACATATCTACTTTCCTTGACATGTTAGACACTATAATTGAATGTTTCCTCCTAGATATTTAACAGGTCTGTATGTTTTTCAATTTCAAAAACTGACAATCAAGTTCTGCTTCAATAGCCATGTAAGTTTCTATTGGACTGACCCTTCCTAGCATAACAGCTCTGATGTCCCTACTCTTGGACCATACTTAATAGTTAATTGGAGAGGGCTGTTAGGCCTACCTGTTAAAGCCTTAATCACTGGACTTGTAAAGAAATCGTAGGAGAATATTTTTTGTGAGTTGAGCATAGGCAAAGGTTTCTTAGACAGATTATGAAAAAACAACTATAAAAAACTAATTGAAAATGATCAATTTATCAAACTTTACAACCTTTCATCAAAAGACATGCATGAACCACCAAATTTAAGTCTGGGAGAAAATATGTTTAGAACATATATCTGATAATGAAAGACTGGTATTCACATTGTACTAATAACTTCCATGACTTGAGAATAAGAAGGTCAAACAATCAAATAAAAAATGGGCAAAGAAGACATATGAATGACAAATAAGCACAAGAAAAGGGTGTGTGCATCATTAGTTGTCAAGAAAATGCAGATTAAAAACCTCTACACAACCATCAGAATGTCTAGAATTGAAAAGACTGATAATACCAAATGTTGGTGGGGAAGTTGAGCAAGTTGAATTCTCATACATACTTCTTAGTAATGTAAAGGGGTATAAGTACTTCATAAAAAATCCCAACAATTTGCCATAAAACTAAACATATACTTATCCTATGACCCAGTAATTCTACAAGATTTATCATAGTTTAATTCATAATTGATTCTTTATGAAAGGGAGAGGATAAGTATTAACAAGGTGCTATAGACTGAATATTTGTGTCTTCCCCAAATTTATACCAGTATGTTGAAACCTCTTCCCCCAACATGATGGATTTGTCTAGAAGAAATAGTTTCACTAAAGCTGTGGAATTAAAAACATGATTATGAAGTGTTCTGGAAAAGGGTGAGTGATTAGCCATATATTTGCCATTAAAATTCCTTCTTTACTTCCTTAGCAAGCAAAACATTGAATACATTATTGCAATTTAATGGACTAAGTTGTTTGACCTGATTTTCCAGAAGAACATTTATACAGATATATTTCCATTGCCTTAGATTTATTGGTTCCAAATGTAATTGTATCTGAATTTTCTCCCATTTATCTGAGTGTTATTCATTTTCTTTCTTGACAAACTCATAATTTTTACTGTCTTCCCCTTTGCTATAGTCCTACCTCTACACCATTCCCAATGTCATTTTAAAATGCCCAGTGGGGTTAAAAATTCCTTGGGAAATAAAAAAGAGATCTCAGAAAAGACATCATAGAGAAGGAGGTGAGATACAGTAAGTAACACAGCCACACTTGTGCCATGCCAGCACAGCCAAGGGTTCAGCAAGCCTGAGGGGGTGGGGGGCGCGGGGAAGGATGTAGAAAAGACAGACAGAGAGTAAGCTGGGTCTAGGTGGATCTTCCTGTGCCTGGCTGAGGCCACAGAGAGAGATCCAGAGGCAAGCTGATGCTTTATTTTATAGCCAGAGGTAAATAAGGTAGTGGTCACCATAGTTACAGTGTTCTTGTGAGTTTCACTTGTTTTGGCTGCACTTGCTGCATCTCCCTCAGCCCATTAGCTTCCCAGATAAGATCTAGGGAGCATCATAAGGTCAAGCCTAATTATGCTAAGAGGGCTGTGCCCTCTAAGCTTGGACTTGTTTGTGGCTTTGCCAACAGTTCAGTCCCAGGCTTAACCCTATAGCTGCTCCCTACACCCACTCTCACCTTAAGAAGGATGGAAGGATGTGTTGTTGAGATGTCCTTGAGAAAGTGACTGGAGAGGAGCAAAGCTGTCCAGAAACATTAGACCCTTGGGAGGAACGTGGAAAAACACATAGAATTGTACCTCATTTCAATCCAATTTGTCAATCCAATCAAGTTGGGTTTGAAAGATATAACCAATCAAGTTAGTGGAAAAACCAGGGTGTTGTAGTGCCAAACCTGTTATGAATTGGTTTTATGATTCAGGCAAGTTGTCTAGCTTTCAAGTTTTCAGCTCTTATATTTGAGTGAAAATGTGTTGAACTAGGTGACCTCTAAGGTCTCATTTTGTGATTTCTCAGAGAAGTTTATATATGGCAAAATAAATAATAAAAATAAATGGAAATATTAGCCTGTTAGTTTTCTTGTGTAGATATAGACTCTACTGAATAATCTTTCTTTTTTTAAAAAGTTTCTATATGTTAAGATGCTTTAATCGTTTTTAGAAATTTATCAATTACTTTCATTTAGAAATTTTATATTTCTTTTCTTTATTGCCAGATAAATAAAACATAACATACTAAGAAGAATCCTCAAAAACTAAAGAAGAGGAATGTCAAATTAAAAGTTTCCAACTCACTTTATTTCTAAGTTATATTTATTGTTAAAGAACACATCTTCACAGTCACAACAAAAGGAAGAATTGAGGCAATGATTTTATTCCTGTAAGAACAGGAAAAAAATATTTCCATTAGTAATGTAACATGGTATAGAAAGACACATGTTCCATCTGCTTAGGCCCATGAGAGAATGTTTTGCCCTTTTAATTTACTAAACTTCTCCTCTCTTTCCCAAGTAGCTTGCAATTCTTTCATTACTAGTAACATTTAATATCATGGCATATGCTTATTCACTATTTGTAGTTCTGCTATCATAATGTTTGACCAATTTTCTATTAATTGGTTTTTATAAAGTTATTAACCTGTTGTCTACTATAGATATATATTAACTTGCTTTGTAGATTAGCAATGCCAACCACACTTTACATTATTTAGTGATTGTTCTTATAGACACCATGGTTTTATTGGTGCAATAAATCAGACACGAGCTTATAGGTCAGTGGTCATATCTCTGAAGGTCTCATATGCACTTTCTAATGAGCTATAGATTTCAAAGTAGTATCGCATTACTAACTTAGACCAGTAGGATTATAGCACAGTGCTTTCATTGCTAATCCAGTGAACTGGCTTCATTGGTTCTGTATATCTTATAGCCCTTTCCCAAATAATCATTTTTAATTACTCTGTGTATGCTTTCCAGCATATAGGACTTTATCCTCCAAGAGTTAAAAAGTATTGAAAGTGCCAGTATTTCAAAAGGAACCTGGGAAAAGTAAAGAAAAAGAAACCATTTTGGGCAATAAAGGCAAAAAGCAAAAAGAAATAAAGAAAAGAAAAAGAAAAAGTAGCTAGTCTTGACTTTATTTTACAACTAAAACAGTTCAAGAAAATAAGAGCATAGTTTTAGAACTAGAATTATAGAATCAGAATGTATACTTTGCTTAATTATATGTTCTTGGAAAATACATTTGGGGAAACCTAAAGTGATCATCTAATTTATTTAGAGTTGCAGTCCTATCAGAAGAATCCACATACTAAGAACAATTTTTTCTATAAAGAAGGAAACACTGGACAATAGTTTTTATGTTATATTAAAGTTAAGTACTAAAGATTTCCATAGTTTCACATGATGAACACTAGGCAGACAAAACTATAACCAAGAAGCAAATGGATTATAACAGACATTATTAAATTAACCAGCTGTACATTCTAATATACAAGTGAATGTTGGAATAAATTAAGACTTAGTCACTGTATTATCCAAATTAGATCATGTATAATTCTCAACAGAATGGTTTATCATTTCCCTCTGTTTCTTTCTTTTTTTTTTTTCTTACTTGAAGCATTATTAAGCACTGAACATTTGTAAAAAATCACTTGGAGTAGTAATATTACAAAACCCTATTTCATCATTCAGATTAAGAGTTTCATAATATTAATAATTTAAAATATTCCAGGAAATAATGTAATTAAGCAATTAAATATGATCAATCTGTACATAGGATAGATCAATTTTGCCAGTTAATCACATTTCTCTTCTCCTTAAGGCAAAAATTTCAGAATTAGATTTTTAAAAAACCTTATACTTACATGAGTAGATGATAGAAGATTTCCTTCATCATCTGACTTCATCTGTTTCATAAAGAAATTTACTTTATTCTACAAATCTTCTCTGTTAATTATAGTGTGGATCTTCAAATAATGAGTTAGCAGCTAAATTTCAATAAATTTAATACCTCATGTGATGTAACTAAATTCAAAATTAAATTATCTTTGAATAATAAGGAAAAGAATAGAGTTTATGGACTCCTATTTCTTATGACTCACATAATGCCCAGGACATATAGTCTATAGATTTTTTACATTTCATTTTAAATAATTCAGTGATGTCTTAAAAAATCAGGTAATCACAGATTAACCACAATGTTAGAAACAGTTTTTAAATCAGATTTTTCTCAAACTTTTTTGTTTCTTTTTTTGCTCCAGTAAGTGTAAGTAATTCTGGGAAAGGTCTTAGTGGCCTGGTCCACTGAGGGATGCATGAGAAACTGAGGCCAGTGTTGCTTATCTCTCCCATTCCAAATTAAATCACTCTTCTAGGTCATTGCTTCACAGACCTTTTGTATTGAGATAAGGTTTGAATACAAAAATGTTGTTGAAAATTTGGAACATTTAAAGGGCTCAAAACAAATCAGCAACATTTACAATGAAAATATTCTGCATATAATAAGATCATACAGATTTTTAGAAAAGCATCTTTATAGAAACAACATTATTTATTTGACGACTTTTTGAACCATGCCTTTGAGAAAAACTCTTTACTGCTCTAGCTCTGTCATATACTCATAAAGCAAATTTCTTGGCTCTCCTTGTAAATACGTTGTTTTTCTTTAACACCAGTTGGACATCTTTACAGCCAGCTTTATCTCTCTCTCTCTCTCTTTTTTTTGTCAAACCTACTCATCTAAATGTTCACATTATAATATTATGTATCCTCATTTCCCACAGAAATAATTTTTCCACAGTATAAAAATTGTCCACAAAGCATTTTGAATTTCCTAGTAACACCGTGAAACACAATGTGTCATGGCTGAGAAACATTCTCCTAAATCTAATCTGCTCATATGTCCATTTCCTTTTCTACTGATTCATGCTTTTATAATCTAAGTTCCCTATTGGTCTACGTCATTTAATATTTCCCAGACATGCAGTCACTTTTGCTTCATTTCCTCTTTTTTGTTGCTGTTGAGCTATCAGCCTTTTCAATTCTTTTATTTTTTTTTAAAATCCACTACCAATTATTGCTTTTCTTTGGACTCATTCCAACTCTTGTAGTTGGTGTATAATGGAGAGAGAGAGGGAAATGAAAAAAATCCTTGAATCTAGGCGCTGAGGATGGGGGCAGAGAAACTTTGGGGCATGCTCTCCTTTTTCATCCTTCACGTAGTCTAGAATCTAGACCATCCACGTGGCTCTGGAGGAGTGCCTTTTTGGGGCTGGGAGACTTGGCAGAGGTCCAAAACCACAGTGTTTTAGGAGCCTCGCAAGTCATGAGCATGACTCATCAGGACAATGAAACTGTTCCACTGTACAAATATCAATTTTCAGCAGGAGCTGAGCTGAATCCTTTCACTCAAGCCGGGGCATAGTGTAACTTGCCTGCACTGCTTGTCTGGAATCACAGTGTGAACAGCTTGAGGTCTGGACAATGGCCAACCTTCAACCTTTCTGACACTGCCGTAGAGCACACTGTTTTTACAGCATTGTGTCTGTGGACCCGTATTTCCACCTGGCAGACCTGAGGACCTGCCAGGTGTTTGCTTAAGGAAGTCATTGAAATTCAATGCAAATCAAGGCCAGATTTCCAGGAGAAAAAAATCAGCAGTATTTTCTAGGCACAAGATGCCAAGACGCGTTATTTAGATGTTCAATATGTGGTTATGGTACGAGTAGTTAGGATAAGTTTTAACTCTTTAAAAAAAGGGGATTGTCAAGGGTGGGGGAAAAAAGGAGACATATGTAATACCGTTTGTAAGACTTTAATCAATAAAACAATAAAAAAAAGTAAAAAAAAAATGCAAGCCCTGTTGCAATTTGAAATAAGGAACACTTTGGTTGAGGTATATAGTACAGCATATAAAGAAATTTTTAAGTTTAGGAAAATTTTGTTTATTTAATGGTGATATACTGCATTATATCATTTCCTGGGGACTTGTTCAAGATGCAATTTTCTACTGAGAATTTAAAAGTGATATATTGCCATATAGAAAAGTCAAGAAGGGCTAATTGTAGAGAAATGTAATAAAGATCAATAAACAAATAGTATTCATTATGAAATTCATTTTCACTCTACATGGAGCTAGTCAGGTGCTACCTACAAAAAAAGATCCGAAAATGAAGAAACCAATAAGTTAAGGGACACATAGTCAAACTAAATGAAAAGACTAAATGAATAAATGACATCCTATATAAATGCCAAATTAAATGTTGACAACTTATCTAGAAATAGCATTCATGGAGAAAAACCTCTCACTTTCTAGCTAGCATCCTCATTTTGTAGATGAGAAGACTCAGGTCATAAATTGGTAAGAGATTCACTTGCTGTCACACAGCTGGCATGGTTGAAATGACTCCCTGACTCCCAACCTAATGCTAAGTGAACCAGATAATAAAAAATCATAGCTCTGGCCGCCTTGCCTAAATGGTTAGAGCGTCAGCCTGCAAACTGAAGGGTTTCGGGTTCAATTCCAGTCAAGGGCCTCGGATACAGGCTTGATCCCCCGCCCTGGTTGGGACACATGCAGGAGACAACCAGTCAATGTGTCTCTCTCACATTGATGTTTCTTTCTCTCTCTCTCTCTCTCTCTCCCTCTCTCTCTCTCTCTCTCTCTCCCCATCCCTTCTACTCTCTCTCTCAAAAATCAATGGGAAAAAAATATCTGCAGGTGAGCATTAACAAAACAAAAAAATTATACATTAAACATATTCTTTAACCAATAATGTTAAAAATAATTTTAAATTTGCAGTATTTTGATTAGAGAACATATTTTTACACATATGATTGTAATAATTAGCTCCTAATAACATCATAATCGATACATTCATATGAATATTGGAACAAACATACATATTGATAATAATATGAAAAAACATATTTAAAAACTTTATGGGCATAACTAAGATGATCACTTTTATTTAAAAACTAAAGGCCCAGTGCACAAATTCATGCATGGGTGGGGTCCCTAGAACTGGCCAGCGATCAGGGCCAAGCAGAGATAGGCCAAATCAGGGCCTGCCAGGGGGAGGAACAGGACGTGGGAGGTTGGCCGCTGGCCCCAAGGAGGGAGCTGGCCCTTTCCCCCTTGGGAAAGGGGCTGCATCTTCTGCCACCCACTCCTTGATCCCTGTCTCAGCCTGGAGCCCGAAGGCCCTGGCAGGGTGGGGAGAGAAGGTGATGGTTGCCGAGCCGGATGCCGACGCTGCCAGCTGGCCGAGGGAGGTTGGCTGTGGGTACGCACTGACCACCAGGGGGCAACTCCTGCATTGAGCGCCTGCCCCTTGGTGGTCAGTGCACGTCGTAGTGACTGGTCGACCAGTCATTCCGGTCGTTCTGTCGTAACGGTTTCTTAGGCATCACACACACACACACACACATACACACACACACACACACACACACACACATATATAATATTTAATTGCAAAATATTCCATTTCATCCCAAGATGAAGCTCAGCTTATTTTCTCATCAGAAATATGAATTTATTTTCTTTAGAAAGTGTTTTGAGGCAGAAACAGGTATCTCTTTGGAAAGAAAATAGGTGCTTGGGAAAAGGGGCATAAAAGCCCAGGAAAGTTAGAAAGAAAGAAAACAAAAAACAAACAGTTTTATCTTCCATAATCTAGTCGCTGAAGGAAGCCACTGGAGTGATTTTCAAAAGCAAATTAGATCAAATCTTGCTTTTGCTCAAAATTGGTCCTTGGCTTTCTAAAGCCAAGTAAAACAAAAAGTTCTTATCCTGGCCGAAAAGGGCAGCCTGCTTCCTCTGAGATATGTCCTTTCTCTCCTCCGACTCCACAGAGGACACCTTGGCTCTTTTACCCCGAAGTCATTGCCTCCTGGGGGCCTCCGGGCCTCTCTTCCTGCTGCCTTTTGTGCTTTGACCCCAGATGTCAGGGTGGCTGACCCCTGCGTGCCAGTTGGATCTCTCCACAGATGTTGCCCTTGCAGAGCCAACTTCCTCTAGCACAACCTCCGCACACAACGCTCTCACGCTGACGTCTTTATCCCATCTTATTTTACTGCCTAGCACTTACCACTACCTGAAATAACATACAAACATGCTTTTACTTCTATAAGAATAGTACGATTTCTTTTGCATTTACTTTAATCCCTGCATTGTAAGTGCTTTACATTCATTTTCTCATTTTCTCTTTATAGTAACCTTATTAGAAAAATACTATTATTATCATCATTTACAGGTGGGGAAACTGGAGCTTGTAGATGTTGAAATTTTGCCGTAAGTCACATAGGTAGTAAATATTTGGTACAGTGTTCAACCTTAGATCTTTTTGACTTTAAACCCTGAGCTGAAAACCAATAAGAGAAATGGCATTTCAAGGCAGTGAGGTGACAAAATCATTCATATATTCAAGTGATAAAACTGAAGCAGAATGTAGGTATAGAGACTCTCAGGGAATAGACTCAGAAAGAGAATTTTTATACAGACCACTGAAAATGCATTATATCATCTAAGATAAGTAGAACTAAATATTTAGTAAGCTCTTAAAAATATTTGCATACATAAATGCAAAAAAAATTGTTCATGCTATTATCAAGTCAATTATTCCATCATGTTTGAATATAGAATTATGGATTGTTAGAAGTGGACACTGTTTTAAGATCTCATGCCCTGGCTTTCTGCTTCATTGAAGCTAATACTTGAAATGTCAGAAAGAGACTCTCTTCATATATTAGATATTCCTGGGGTAGATTTTTCTTTCCTTCCTCTTCATCAAGTAAGTTATTTACTCTTTTAATCTGTACTTGATTTTATCTGAACAAAGTTTCTTTCTTTTGGTGAGTGTTTTTGTGGATTTGAGAAAACAATAGATCTGTGTGTCTTCTCAAAGCTCATCTTGGTTATAGATGTCCTTCTATCTAGTGGAGCTTCTATCCAGCTCTACCGACAGCAAAGAGACCCCTTGCTTGCTCAGGAACCAATTCTTCCCTTTATATAAACCATGAAGTTTCAAAGCTGGCTGAAGGTATAAAAGAATTTCTCTTGCTCTGGCCGGTGTGGCTCAGGTGATTGAGTGTCATCCCCTGCACCGAAAGGCCACTGGTTCGATTCGTCGTAAGGGCACATGCCCAGGTTGCAGGTTCCATCTTGGTCAGTCAGGGTGTGTGCAGGAGGCAACCGATCAATGTTTCTTGCATTGATGTTTCTCCCTCTTCCTTCCTCTCTCTCTAAAATCAATAAATATTTTTAAAAATGAATTTATCTTATCTCTGAAGCAGCTGGGAAGTTGCTGTTTCCTGGAGTGAGCATGTTGTCTTGGTTAACCCTTTGGGATTCTCAGGTATCCTGGAGTACTTCGTCAGAAGACTATGTCCCGGAAACACAAAGACTACAGTATCAACTATCAAAGTCACCAAATTAGAGGACTGGAGTAGAAGGTGAACCCATTTTGGTGGAATACATCTTTGTCAAAGCTGTTTAAATGCACAGATTACAAGCTAAGTATTCTACTATGAAACACAACTGGCTTATTTGCCTTTGGGTGCTTAAACAGAAAACTAAGTGTAGACTGGCTCAAATTACCGTCAGTGAATCAAGCTTCTTATGAAATTAATCAAACAATTATGTCTAGTACTGGCCCAAACATGCTCTCAGGGATTTGGGGGTAGGTGAGTGAGTAAGAGTGTGAACGAAGGAGCTAGGCCACGCAGGCACATTTCCGCTAGTCACAGATATTTCCTTTTGTGAGCCAAAGAGTAATTCTTGTCTTTACAAATCTCTAATGAAATCCCTAAAAACATGGAATATAATTAACTTCGGAGCTTTTCAGGTGATTGAGGTTGTCTGTGTGTATAAACATGCGGTTCAGTTGGACCAGCTTTAAAAATTCCGTGGTTGGCTTGTCTGTATTTGCTCTTGCTGTTCACAGTGCTTTAAAATGGCCCTGTTAAATCAGACTTTCAAAATAGTGAGGTTCCCTGTTTGATTTACTCATGCCACATAAACCCACGTGGGCTGTTATGAATGCCACATTTGAGAAAATCTCCCATTTGTGAAAACATATTGGGTCACATTAAAAAGGAGATTAAATGAGTCCCTTTTTCAAAAAGTGTTGGGTAGGTAGAAAGGAATGCTGAGGTGACGCCTGTGTAATGGTAGAACTACAGATGTCTCTTTCTCGTGGAAATCTGCTCTCTGGGCTAAATGTCGTCATATCGGGGAGGGGAGAACTATAGGAAGCATGCTTCAAACTAGCCTGAAATGGAAGGCTGGCAAGTCAAATCCTGACCTTCTGCAGAGCAAGAAGCAGTCCACACGTTTTCAAAGAAACCCTACTGTGAGCGTGGCTATACCTCAGCATTGCCAGGACTGCTCTCCTGCACCATTCTGCATTGTAGCAGGCAGTCATTTATGTGGGTGACCCACTTATTTCTACAGCATTTACTAAGGGCACACTTTGTTTGAAAGGTCTCAGATCCATTGTTTTCAAATGAAATTATATAGCCCATGGATTTAAATGCATATTTAGGTATATTACATAGTGTGTCCTAAGTTAGATAAGGTGGGGTTTTATGGAATCTGGAGTGTCTTCCAGAGTAGAGTGTGTGCCAATATCCAGCAAGGTGCATGTGAGAGCATAGCATGACTAATGCCTACTCTTGGGGACCATAATTCATGGGAAGCAGTGGGGATGAAGAAAGGGATGGGATGGTCAAGATTGAGCCATACCCTTCAATTTAGTGACCCTCCATGTAGGACCAGAATCAGGTCTGTAAGGAATGATTCTCAACACTATTAACACTATTATAAACAAAATGATAGTTACTGAAGAAACATGTTTAGGTCCCTTGGAATAATTGCTTGAAACCCTCAAATGGAAGGATTTACTATGTTATTTCTTTGAAAGCAGAAGAGTGAACAGTATTGCCAATCTGTGTTTTGGTTATAATTTTACTGCTGCAAGACTTAAATCAGGGGTGGGCAAACTTTTTGACTCGAGGACCACAATGGGTTCTTAAACTGGACCGGAGGGCCGGAACAAAAGCATGGATGGAGTGTTTGTGTGAACTATAATATAAATTCAAAGTAAACATCATTACATAAAAGGGTACGGTCTTTTTTTTTTTTAGTTTTATTCATTTCAAATGGGCCGGATCCGGCCCGCGGGCCGTAGTTTGCCCACGGCTGACTTAAATTCACAAGCAAATAAAAGCTCTGAAGGATGTACCCTTTATTAAAGACACTTATTTGTGTCCTTTAACATAATCTGCTTATCTAGTGAGTCCCATGGGAGTCACATCTCAACTGCCGTTATAAACAATTACCACCATTACTGCATTGCTGGAGTTTAATGGGATAAGACATGTTCCTGTCACTCTTCAGGAGCTTTGCGTTTAGTGACCTCTCAAACTTAATTTCGCTTCTGTCCCTTTAATATTAGAAATCAAGCCCTTTCCCATCTGGTCTAAGGTGTAATTTAAGGCCAATGTTTCCTTATTGATTTTCTGTCTGGATGATCTAGCATTGATGTAAGTGGGTATTAGAGTCCCCTGCCATCATTGTAATGCTATTTCTCCCTTTAGGTCTCTTACTATTTGCTTTATATACAGGGTGGGGCAAAAATAGGTTCACAGTTGTGCATATGGAAATTATTACAATCCTATATAATAAAAGTGGGGTGACTGGGGGAAGGGATGGAGTACCCAGCTGGCAGCCACTAGGGACCCTACCAGTGCACGAATTTCATGCACTGGGCCTCTAGTGATAAATAAATAATAATACAAGAATAAACTCTATGTTTCGATTACTCACAACTGTAAACCTACATTTGCCTCACCCTGCTTTTAGGTGCTCTTATATTGGGTGTATAAATGTTTACAAGAGTTATAGCCTCTTAGTTGATTGATCCCTTTAAAACTATATAGTGTCCTTTATAGCCTTATTATAACCTTCATTTTAAAGCTTATTTTCTCTGATAAAAAATTGAGCTAATCTAGCTTTTTTGTTTGTTTGTTTCCATTTGCATGGCAGTGCCATTCTGGGGAAAAATTAGAAGAGAATTGTGGAGGAAATGGATTTAGAGTTATAGGTTAAAGAGAGCCCAAGGAATTACATGAATTCCTTAGATGTAATTTGACATTCTCACTAAAATAATTTGTTTGCCCAGTAAATATATCTTGACTGCTCATTCTGTAGCAGGTTTTCAAAGCCTAATAAACTGAATTTGAAAGGTTTTTCCCTTTATCGTTCATTGTAAATGTAACTTGTAATTGCTACAATGAACCATAATTACCTAAAGCCAGATTAGATGAAATCTAAGTGCCATCACTACCTCCTTTAATTAGGAAAGGCAGGCTCCAGGGGAAAAGAAAATGGATCCGGTGATGCTGGCTTTTACTTAAGCAGAGCAAGGACATGACATTAGACTGTAATAGTTTAAATCTAAGTACATTAATGTATTAAAAAGCTTAGCATTTAAGAACTATTATTTCTATTATATTAGACTCATATCCCAATTCTCTGAAACCGCTAGTTTGGCCTTTTCTGTTAAAAAGCCTCTTTTTTTTTTTGTGGGAAACATGTGTGTCCAATAAAAATCCCACTTCTGACAACTAAATATAGAAAGAGAATGACTTTATGGGTGGAGTCAATGGATGGGCTTCCCCAATTTAATATTCATGCATTTACTTTTCTCTTTAATGATATGCCAACTGCTTCTTTCCCCCCTAGTATTTCGATTTATAAGGGAAGATAATTCTAACCTAGCTTGGCTGGAGGGGACAAAGGAAATAGCCTAATGTTTTCGTACAGAGAATATAATTCTACAATCGTAAAGACTTGCCGTATTTGCTTTCACATTTCTAGGGAGTTTTTAAATTTTATTACTGAGGTGGTTATAAATAAGTCCCAGAGAATTATATAGACAAACTGCTTCCAATTGTTAAGAAAATAAAACCAAAAGCAAACAGATTACAAAGATTGAGGCACACCTTCTGCTGTGGACGCTCAGTGCACAATTCCCACTGCATCTTCATGAGGCAAGATCTTCCCATGCAACCCAGCGTTCCCAGGGACCGCTCGCTAGCACCTGTCTCGGAAGGCTCAGTAGGAGCATTTGACATGATTTAATACAGCTAGGAAACTAGTACTTTTCTTTCTTTCTTTAAAAATATGTTTTATTGATTTCAAAGGGAGAGGGAGAGAGAGAATCATTGATTGGCTGCCTCCTGCATGCCCCCCAGTGGGGATCAAGCCCACAACCTGGGCACGTGCCCTGACTGGGAATTGAACCATGACCTGTTAATAGGTCGACAACCACTGTGCCTCAATGGCCGGGCAGTACTTTTTTTTCAATACACAGGTTTCATTATGGTCATACAGGGCTCAAGAACTTTTGCTAATGAATTAGTCAAAAGAAGATATAGGGGGTAAAGACTTCTACTCAATTTATACTTGAACTGGGCTCTAAAACAAGATGATGCCTAAGTGTATAATATTCGCAATAAGAGAACTAAGGGTTTGAATTACTCTTGTATGCCCTAGAGAACTCTTTTTTTTTTAAACAGCAAAACATTTTTTTTTTGCTACAAAATAATGCATGGCCATTGTAATGAAAACATTCAAACCACAAACCACATCTAACCAATATGGAGTAAACCTTTATAATTTCTTTTTCTCTTTGGATCTTACTGCCCAGAGGAAACCATATTTACAGTGTGTACATAGGGGTCATTTTCTATGCATATATTTTTTTTCTGTCATGTGGGTACTATTTTTTTAAAGAATTTAATTTATCTGACAGAAATACTTTTATTGAAAATTATGTAATTATGTGGATAAATTACTTTAACCTCTCCTCAACTTTAAAATTGGGGATGTTAATTCCTATTGCAAAGAAGTTTGTTGAGAATTCAATAAGTTAAGAAAAGCAAAGTGCTGCCCTGGCCAGGTTGCTCAGATGGTTGGAGTGATGTCCCACATACCAAAAGGCTTCATATTTGATTCCTGGTCAGGGCCCATACCTAGATTTCAGGTTTAATCTTGGATGGGGCACGTACAGGAGCAACCAATGTATGTTTCTCTCTTACATCTCTCTCTCTCTCTCTCTCTCTCTCTCTCTCTCTCTCTCTCTCAAACTGACATTTGTATACTCACTTTCATAATAATCTTATTCACAATAGCTAAACAGTGGAAGCAACCTAAGTATCCATCAACAGATGAATGGATTAACAATTGTGGTACGTACATACAATGTAATAGTGTTCAGTCTTAAAATGGAAGGAAATTCTGACATTCTATAACATGGATGAACCTTGAAAATATGATAAATGACAAAGTCAATCACAAAAAAGATGAATACTGTGTGATTTCACTTACATGGGGTTCATAGGGTAGTCAAATTCAGAGAAAGAAAGTAGAATGATGGTTGCCAGGGGCTGTGGGGAGGAGGACTGAGTTAATGTTTAATGTTTAATGGGTAAAGAGTTTCAGCTGAGGGAAAAGATAGAAGATCTATGGTGGTGATGATTACACAACAATGTGAATGTACTAAATGCAACAGAACTATATACACTTAAAAACAGTCAACATGTTAACATCTGATATTTTTCTGTTCAGCCTTTTTATTTTCCTAGCTGACAAAAAAAGTAGATTTGAAGAGAAATAAAGATAATTTTTTCTTCTTATTTTTATATTCACTAGCCCCTTTCTGGGTCTTTTTTTTTAAAATTTTTTTTCCAAAAATATATTTGTATTGATTTTAGAGAGAGAGGAAGGGAGAGGGAGAGAGAGAAACATCAGATGTGGCCTCCAAATGCACCCCCTACTCCTACCCGACCAACTGGTGAACCAGTGACCTTTCAGTTCACAGGGCAAAGCTCAACCACCTGAGCCACACCGGCTAGGGCTCTTTCTGGATCTTATTCTTGAACAAAAGTGATCTAGTGAGATTAATCAAATATATTCTGGAGGCTTCTGTGATGTCTATACATTTTCCCAGAATGGAAAATCAACAACAGAATCCTTAAGCTCAAAGACAATTGAATCTAACTCCTGAGTTTTCCAAAGAGGCTGAGATCTGGGGAGATGTGAGGAGAGACCACAGCTGTTCTCTGATGCTCTGTATCCACGGGTATTGGAGCTTTTACAGAAGCTGGGAGGTCTCCACGCTGTACACAGCTTGTGGTGTAAATCCTATTAGCCAGGAAAACAAAGTGCTAACAAATTCCGTAAACATGACAGATGTTGAAAAACAAACAAACAAACAAACAAACAACAAAAAAACAGGGTAAGGAAAAGGCTCAAAAAGCCTTTGATCCCCAGTCACAGCACTTAGGCACTAACCTGCTCACTTCCTTCTGCTGCAGGTTGGGTTTGAAGGGCATCCATCATTGAGCTGCTATGAGGTCATAGAGTGTCTGGCATGGAATATGCACTCTATCAATGTTAACCTTCAGTATATAAAATCTGAACTTATGTATTTCATAAGGAAAGTGAGGTGTTGTTTTTTGCGTGCTTTCCATAAATTCATCAGAACATAAGCATGAGAAATATTTTCCCCTGGAAGATCAAGCTGAGACACATTTAAAGGGAAACATGCAGAGGCATAGGTGTTGGAACACTGGGAAAGCCCTACGGTCTCCTTTAACTTGCTCCTTATCTTCCTTTTCTTTTGGCAACTTCAGGACAACCTCAGGTATCAGCAGATTCCTTCCCTCCTCCACTGTGAAGAGCGCCCGGTGGCTCCTCTCTCCTCTCAGCCAGCCAGGCAAAAAAAACATCTCTTGGATTCCTTTTTCCTAGGCGTCGCTAAAGGAGCATGCAGGATCTTTTCGTTTGAAGGGTTTTATTGGTATTCTCTGTAGAAAAACAGAATACTATGCTGAGGAGGAGGAAAAGCTTAGGAAATCTCAGAAGGCTCTCATAATAGTCATTTTCTGGGTTATGTTAAACTACAAACAATTACATTTGCCTTCTTCAGAGCCAGTTTTTTTGGAACAATTCTCTTATTATTTCTGATTCTTTTATTCTAAAAAATGCAGCAACCCAAATTCATAGAATGGCTATGATATCATAACTGTAAAACTATAAATTGATGGTGCTATAATCTTCATTGTTTTCTTTCTTAATTATAAATTTGTTCACCAAATTGCTGCCTCAAATACCTGGAAAATTAAGTTAAGAGATATTATTCTTAGATATTCTCTATTGTATTTGAAAGATGTAAGTATTAAATAGCAAACATTCTAATTATTTATACTTATTAGAAACTTATTAGCTATGGTACCTTGAGGTTTGTAGGTACAGCCAGATAGTAGGCTGTAAGATTTGTAAGGAAAAGAACATCGTCCCATCTACGCTTCTCAAACAGTAGTGGCAGGCACATAATAGATGATTGCAGAATGGTCAAATAAATAAAAGAACGAATAGATAAATAACACATTGTCTGTTCATTGCTCATTAATATTGATACAGCCTTGATTATTTTTTCTAGTATGTCCCATTCATCTTTTATGTACTATTATTTTGATTAAATTCCTTCATTAAAAAATTAGTTATGGCAATAATGCCACAATGCTGGGCATTTTTTTTTTTAAACTCTAGGCTCACTATCTCTGTCCTATGGGAACAGATTAATCCTAGCCATGATCCTGTATCCTGTGTTGATTAAGAACATTCTGACTCACCCCAGGGATTAAAGTTGGAAGAGGATCAGTTTGGGGACATCCAAGAGTGAGTTGAAACAATGCAGTTACTAAGCAAGCAGGACTAGGCCACAGGCTTAAGGTGACATCAGTGAGTGTCAGGCTTCTGTCAGGACTAGTCTGAGAATGCTACCAACTGGTTTTTTTTTTCTTTCTATTAGGAACTTGCTTTCTTTTTTTTCTTTAGCTACCCTAATTGATACACTTTTTAACATTAATTCATATTTGTCTGGTGGTTGATATTTTGTCTTTTGCCCCTCACTTTCAATTTCACATCACCTCACTACCTCACTTCAGCTTCCCTTTGAGTATATGTTGACATCTAATTTATGGGCAATATCCAGATGCAAGGGCTGTTAATTTTATCTTATTTCTTATCATAAATAAAATAAAAATTTCTGCTAGCATTATTTTCTATCCCTCAAACCTTATAAGAATATTCACAAGGTATAATTATGTTGTGAAATAAATGTTGCAGAAACCTGATGTGATTTATAATCATTTTGGAACTGGACTAGGACCAGTAGTTAGTTGAGTATAGAAAAAAAACAAAACATCTTGTTTGCTGCTGTCTGGGAAATTACTATGTCTACTATTCTCTGTGTTTCTCTTGCTACTTTCCTAAAAAAGGATTATAAGTATTGCATAAATTAAATTTATGGTTATATACACTTCTAGGAAAAATTATTATTGACATTTGACAGAAGAGCATATAAATATTCAGAAAACATAGAAGTATAATTAAGTAGACGATTTCTAAACCCTAGTTGATCTAATCTCTGCGTTACATTTAACATAGGAAGAATGTAAAGAATTTGGCTGATGTGAGGAAAGGGTAGAGTCAGCACCTCTGTGACCCTGGTCATGCATCTTACTCAGAATCACTTGACCAATAAACTTGTAATTCTCCATTCAGGCATGGATTGATTTACTGAAATTATTTCCTTAAGATATAAATTCACATTTCTGTTTTCTAACTTTCTTACTATCTATTTTAGAACTGGTCCATGAGAATAATTTTGCTTTTTACTCCAGAAAATGTTATTTGAATTATTACTGAATTTCACATTACCTCACTACCTCTCCTAAGCTTCCCTTGAAGTATATGTTGACATCTATGGGTAATATCCAGATGCAAGAGCTGTTAATGTCTCAAAGGCTCTCTGCCGAACATTCATTAGCATTTAGTTAAGGTGATTCAGTGAAAACTGTGGGCATTACCATTTACTAAGGACCAAGAAGATGAGTGCAATTAGCAATGTAGGGTTCCAGAGAATAGTGACAAAACTCATCTAATGATATGGGAAATGTGATGTGGGGAAGCAGGTGGGAGGGGTGCTAATTGATTGTCCTTCATACAAAAGGAGCATTTATGATGATGGCATCTAAGTCTTAGTGATAGGACTGCATGTTCTAGGAACAAAGAGGAGGCCAGGGCAGCAGGAGGGGAAGGGGAAAAGGAGAAGAATAACAGGAGTTGACATCAGAGATAGGAAAAAAGATTATTCTGGAGTTTGTGTTAAGAATGGACTAGAGGCAAAAAATGTTCAGTCAAGGGTGAACAGATGGGAGGCCAGTGTAATAATCCAGGGTAGAAACGAGAGTGGCCTGGATTTAGTGGTAAGTGGTCAGGTTCTGGGTCAGGATTTGTTGATCTTTACAAAATAGAAATTGAGAGAAAGAAGATCCATTTTATAGTTATTGCGTCAGTCTCTGTGAATACATTGTGCTGCTTAGAAAGATAAAAAAGCACAGTTCCTGCTCTTAAGAAGCAGGTGACCTAGTACATTGCTTTCCAATTTTTTTCCCCCTGTAACAATAAAAGTTAAATTTTATCTTGTGAGCCAATCTGCACATACATATATCTGCATAACTGAAACAAAGGTTTCAAGAAACTACATTTACCAATATCATGTAAAACATAAAATTAATAATAAAACATGATTTTAGTATTATAAACTATTTTATTTCATTTAAAAATTCTGGTAAAAAAATCTATTAAGTCAGTAGTTCTTAAACGTTTTGGTCTCAGGAACTCTTCATACTCTTAGAATTATTAAATACCCTAAAAAACTTTTGTTGACATAGCTTACACATAATGATATTTACCATATTACAAATTTTAAAAGGTAACTAAAATATTTATCTACAAATGATAATAATAAACCCATTTTATGTTAACATAAACTTATTTTAATAATGTCCTTAAGAAAACCCAGACAAAAATTAGTGAAAAGAGACATTGTTTTACATTTTTGCAAATTCCCTTAATGTATAAGACATCTAGATCTCCTATCTGCTTCTGTGATCAGTCTGTTGCGGTACCTTTTATTTATTTATTTGTTTGTTTTTTAAAGATTTTTTAAATTGATTTCAGAGAGGAAGTGAGAGGGAGAGAGAGAATCATTGATTGGCTGCCTTCGCATGCTCCTCCTGGGGATTAAGTCCACAACCCAGGCATGTGCTCTGACCGGGAATTGAACTATGACCTCCTGGTTCCTAGTTTGATGCTCAGCCACTGAGCAACGCTGGCCAGTCAAGGTATGTTGTTTTACTTGAAGATTATGAAAAAGCCCTGGCCTCACACAGATATGTAGTTAGAAAAAGGAGAAACATTTCAAGAGCCTTTTGAGGGTAATGGTGGATATTCTTTGTTACTACACCAAAATTCAACGAGTGGTAGTTTCTGAAGGGTTACTTGTATCATAAAATCTGAAACCATGTCCATGAACTTTTTAAAAAATTTGCTTTTGTTAATATCACCATCCATCTCATCCGAAATGTTATTAACTGTTGGAAAGTTGTCAAGCTCATAGTGGTGGATACGGTTTTCGAAATTCCAATTTTTGCTAGAAATCCTGAACTGTATAAAGGCAATGATGATATATATTTATGCTGTTCATATTCAAGACTGTTGGCCAAGTATGTTAGTCCAAAAAACAATAGTTTCTCAGTGCTCTTTCAAGTAAAAATAGTATGTCATTTACAAAGTATGTAGTTCATCTTATAACCTAACTGCACAAGAATTTCCCTTGAGACATTTTACTTGGCTATTCCCATATTGCCCCAGAGAATATGGAAAAGATGTATACTTAAGGTTGAGATTTAATAAAATGAATACTTTTACTGTTTCATCAAGAACATTTCTAAGTGAAATTAGCATTTTTTAAAAACTGCGTGTGCTGCAGTGAAGAATGTAGTGGCTACTAGTACAGTTTGGTGCTCCTGCCCTGGTTTTTGCTAAGGGTCTACTACTTTTGCACCATGATTTGAAGCATCATGGACTGTGTTGCAAATCCCAACACAATGGGAAAAGCAAATAACATCTTAGTGTTGTTATAAATGTAATTTTGACCTTACGAATCCCCTGAAAATATCTTGGTACCACCCAGGTTTTCACAAACTACATTTTGGGAACTGGAATGCTAGATCGTTTGGTGACTCACAAAAACCCACTGACAGGTGGCAAAGCACAATCTGACATAGAGTACACACCAAGGCAGAAATATTTTTTTAAAAAGAAAGAAAAGTGGAGAAGAAAGAAATATTATTGAATAGATTTTAGTTTTATCCCTACCAAACAAAGTCATGGCTAAAACTTGGGTGAGAGGGACTTCAATTTAAGTTAACCAATATGCTTTCCAATATAAATGCCTCTCTTTAATAGGAAATTTCTGTGAAAAAAATAATCATTTATTTTCCCAACAAATATTTCTTTAGTATCTGTTCTAAGCCAGATATTAGTCTAGCATCAGGATTCCTATTATTCTAGGTATCACAAAAAGTAAAGTCTGCTCTTAATCCAGTGGTAGCAATATTTTCAAAAATGTAAAAAACAAACATAAGAATATTTCAGACAGTGTTAAATTCTATGAGGGGAGTATAGAAAGGTAAGAGCAGGCCCTGGCCTGTAGCTCAGTGGTTAGAGCATTGGCCCAAGCACCGAAGGATCTCGAGTTCGATTCCTGGTCAAGGGCATGTTTCTTGGTTGCAAGTTCCATTCCTGGCCCTGACTGGGGCATGTGCACAGGAGGCAACCAATTGGCGTGTCTCTCTCATATCCATGTTTCTCTCTGTCTCTCTGTCTCTCCCCCTCCCTCTCTTCCACTCTTTTTAAAAATCAAGGGGAAAAATATCCTCAGGTAAGGATTAACAAAAACAAACAAAGGTAAGAGCAGTACTATCCAGGCCCCATACTTTAAAAGACTTCACTCTGTCCACAAAGCAAGGAGTCTCTGGGGCCAAGGGTCATGGCCACCCCAAATCAGTAATTCCAGAATTTTCTACTCCCAGAGTCTCCCAATGCTGTTTGTATTCTAAAGGAAAGGATGAGCCACAGGCGTGTACTTCCCTGGGATGATTTCTGGAAGCAAGGAGGCTGAACTGAGATGTCCATAGGTAAGAGCATGAGGTCTTTCTTGGATGAAGTGGAATGGAAGGGAAGGTGGGTGTGGGAAGGAAGCGCCATTTATACTCTACCTTCTGTAATGTTAAGGATGGGCCTGAGTAAAGGGAAAGAGAGACTGGGTATGTGATTTGGAACTTTCAGTTGATAGATTAATAGGTCATATTTTAACATGGGGCAGTCTTATAGAGGCCCTATCTTGTGTCAAATAAAACATATCAAATATGTAAATGTTAAATATTAATTTTTGCTATAAAATTACAGGGGTTTTTTGCTTTTGATAGAATTGATCCATGGCAACTCATTTCATTTACAACTGGCTGTGATTTGATTTCTTGCCAATTATACATATTTGGGATTCTTGTGATGAGGAACAAGATAAACAACAAATTATTTGGAAACAATTTTTTGCATTCTTAAATAATTTTTAAAACTGACAGAATGTGTTTTGTAATATTTAAACATTTTTTAAGTTTAATTTTGAAGTTTGTTGGTATTTTGTAATTTTTTTTTCAGGTCTCATGTATTTCCCCATGTCCTTGAAAAGCTTATTGTGTTTTAATGGGCTGAACTCTCAGTATCATTTGATAGTCTAGGACCTAACCTTAGACTGTGTTGTTCAATACAGTAGTCATTAGCCACATGTGCCTACCTATTTAAACTAAAATTAAGTAAAATTAAGTAACATTTACAATTCAGTCCCTCAGATGCACTGGCCACATTTCAGGCACCCAATAGTCACAAGTGTTTAATAGCTACCATTGAAGAATGCAGGTACGGAACATCTACATCATCAGAAAGGTTTATTGGACAGTACTGATGTAGGCCAATCTATCTGTAGGCCCTGCTATCTGTAGACTACATATCACAGTAGTTATGAGGTACTGCAAGTTCTCTCAATTGGGTTGTAAAGAAAAGGGGTGTGAAGAAGAGAGATGATGCTGGTAGACTGCTTTAGATGAGGTTCTTCAAATTGAGAACAAATGGCATGGAACTGAGAGCAACGTGAAAAGAAAGTCTGGAGAAAACTGTGAATAAGTAAGTGGGTGGAAAAGGTGATACAAACTGATAATTTCAACAAAGTCAAGAATTTGACACCGAGAACTGTGGTACATAGGGTAACGAGAGCCAATTTAGCCAGACAAGAAAAAAAAAATCTGGTTCAGGTATCTGTCTGCTTCATTGAGAGGAAGGAGCAGATCGCTGAGATAATACAGAGGAAATGCCAACAGAATCTGGCAACCGATGAAGTGTGATAGGGGAGAAAAGATAGTGCAATTGAGAAGGTCCTGTCTGTAAGAACGGACAAGTCTTGGGAGGAAATGGGGACTTTAGTGCTTATCCTTTTCAGCTGAGAGGGTGGTCAGTGGGTGTCGCCATCAGAAAACAGGAAGAAGCGTGGGACTTGATGGGGTCAGGGTCTGGTGGGTAAATCATTCACAAAAACGATGGCAAAAGACCTGAAACAGATGGGCTTTCCAAGGCAGGAAGAAAATAACCAGCTTTTCTTGTTTGGGGGGCTCTCTGCTCAGTGAGAAGAAGGAAAAGCAATGCCAGAAGGACATGGTCAGTGAGGTGAAGGGTCCAGAAGAGGAACAGCTGTGAAAACCAGGAGGAAGATTTTAGGGAAAAGGAACAACACACACAATTACAGGTAGAAAGACTTGGAGGTTAGGACAGAAAATTAATAACCTTTACCTGTAACTACTTCACGGAGAACCTGTCTCTTAGTACTTGCATATGAGGGCAAGACAATGCCGTGGTCCCAGGGCATGGTGGGCCACAGAAAATTCTAGAATCAGGGCTTTTCATGGCAAGGAGGACACGCACACTGGCTCCTGGGGCAATAGCAGAGGGGACGTGGCCCTGTAAGCCAGTGTTAAAAGAGCTGACAGTTAGTCATACAGTTAATCACTAGAGGAACGAAGACTTGAAAAACGCTGTCGTTTCCAGATGCTGTTCGTGAGCAATTCCCCCAGTTCAGGCCCCACATGCACCCTGCGAAGAAGGCGCTCCTCGGGCCCAGGTTCCTGCCTGGACAATGGAGGAGCGGAGATGAGAAGATGACTATTTGTTTGGGATGATTGGGTCTGTCTCCTGTGGCCCTCCGACTGCTTCTGTCCACATTCCTAAGGCTGCACTTCATGGCTTTGTGACCTGTCTGCCTTCCAATAATAAGCAGGTCCCACCGTCTGTTATTTTGAACCCGCCATCCAATTCTGCTGCCTTAAATCTAATTGCCCTAGAACTGTGTGATGCTTTAAAAGTTCACTCGTGGCCAGAAAGGAATAGAAAGAAAAGTGTTTTCAAAGGTGCTTTCTTGAGTGCATTTCTGTGTTCACAAAGTTGTTTTATTTATATTTTGGCTGAAACTTATTAGAAGTTCCTTATACCTCGTGTAGGCTTTGTGTCTTTCTGATCTGGATGAGGCTGTTTCCTCATAGAAGAGGGGGGAAGAGTTTGGAATCATAAAGGAAACTGAGAGCAACAGTCTTTGGAATCATAAAGGAAACTTACACGTAGGTAGAGCTACACCTTGTTATCAGTTTCCACATAAAAACTTTTGCAAAAAAAAAAGTCTATTTCTTTAAAAGCAAATGGGGTAACATTCTTATTTGAGAGCTTTAATCCAGAGCAGTTCGGGGAGCAAGAAGACACTTGTGCTTTCTACTTCGTTCCTGCCGTGTGCATCAGGGCACGTCAGAGTCGAGGCAATGAGTCTGATTTACGCTCTTTTAAAGGCTAAGGGCAAACCTTTCATCACCTTTGATGAACAGGTTAAGGAAGACAGACAGCACCTCATCAAGGTTATACTTTGGCGAGGCTCTTAGCTCCTCCAGGGAAGAGTCTAGATCATTTAGCTTGGAGGAGGGGTGCTTTCAGCTACCCCTCCCTTACCTCTCCGGCTTCATCTATCAGATGCTCACCATCTCAGCCACACAGAACACCCCAAATACGCAATTAGGGGCTGTCTCTGTCTGCGAGGTCTGCCTCACACCTCCCCTCTTCTGTGAATCCTCCGGAAAGACCTGAGGGTGAGTCAGTCCCCCTCCACTGTGCTCACACACCGCGCCCTAGAGACCCTACTGCGGGCATGCCTTGTTTTACCAGCTTTGCCTTATTGCACTTCGCAGATGGCGTGTTTTTTTACAAATGGAAGGCAAGACCCTCCACCAGCAAAAAGATGGCCACTCACCTTGTTGCCATGCTCGCTTTATTGCAGTCGTCTGGAACTGAACCAGCAATATCTCTGAAGTATGTCTGTACGATGGTTATTACTCTGTTCAGTCATTTGTTCATGCATTTCTTCAGTTCCAGTTTTTGAGCTCATTGAGACAAAGGATCCTGCCTTAAATACTCTTCGTGGTTAAGTGAGAGCCACACAATATTTTAATACCAAACACATTTATTATATAAACTAGGTGTCCACTAAAGAGCTAAGGCTGTGTGTGTGATAGGAGTTGGGTGAACTAGCAAGGGGCTAAGGTGTGAGTAGGGTTAAGAAATAGCGAGTGTTAGCCATGTTGATGTCTGAAAAATTTGTTTTAATGTTTCCATTTTAAAATAGCTCATGTATAGTTGACTTAACAGTTGGAATTGAGTGGGGTATTACTTGGTGTCTCACTCTCTGACAAAGCATAGGCCTTGAGTTTTGGGTCACTTGATGAAGGCACCTATGGTGGTGGTAGAATCATCCAGTCACTTCAGTGGAAGAATAATAAGGTCTCTTAGGTTGAACTTGAAAATATAATTTAAAGTAGTGACAAGTGTTATAGTAACCATAGCATAGCAGCCCAATGCAGTGGCTAGTTGGGGAAAAGTACGCATAATTTCTTATTTTGACAATTAATGCCAAATTCTTTTAATATTACTAGAAGTTTTCTTCTAGTGCAGTTTACATGTTCTAAATTTGTGATTTCTAAAGGGTGTTTTAAAGAACACAGACTTTGCCCTGGCTGAGTGACTCGGCTGATTGGAGCGTCATCCTGTGAACCAAAAGGTTCTCTCTCTCTCTCTCTCTCTCTCTCTCTCTCTCTCCCTCCCTCCCTCCCTCCCTCCCTCTCTCTAAAAATCAATAAAACATATCCTTGGGTGAGGGTTACAAAAAAAAAAAAGGAACACAGACCATAGAATATTAATTTATTTGAAGTTTCATTGGGAAACATTGGCTAAAAAGAATGAATGTGGGTTTTTTTTTACTACTGTTTTTAATACTTAATGCATTATAAATCTCTAAGATATGTATGTGGTGTATAGTATGTTGTTTTATGTTTTCTTTACAACAGACCTCTCTAGCTTTCAACTATGACTTGAAATCTTAGCCCATTTGGCTATTATAACAAAATACCTCAGACTGGGTGATTTATAAACTATAGAAACTTATTTCTCATAGGTCTGGAGGCTGAAAAGTCTCAGATCAAGGCGCCAGCATGTTCGAATCGTGGTGAGGGATCTTTTCATGGTTTCATAGCCTGCACCTTCTGGCTGTGTCCTCGCATGGTGGAAGGGGCAGAGGTCTCTCAGGCGCCTATTTTATAAAGCAGTAGTCCCATTCATGAGGGTTTCACACTTAAGACTTAAGCACTTCCCAGGGCCCCTCCTCCTAATACCATCATCTTTGGGGATTAGGGTTTCAACATATAAATTATGGGGGGGGGGCGGGTGGAGTGGTGAGGAGGACACAAACATTTAGACCATAGCACTTGAGTATCTGGAAAGTTCTTATGTTGGTGCTCATGTGGATATAAGTATTAGAGGCATTTACTCCACTGTCTTCTGATTTAAAAGAAAAACAAAAAAAGTCAGCAAGCCGATATTACATGATCCTGTGAGATTTTAAAAAATTATCCTTTGAACTATACTGATTACTGGTTTTGCTGGTAAAAGTGAGAAGCTAGAATCTGGATACTTAGTATTTATACACACACTAGAGGCTCGGTGCACAAAATTTGTGAATGGGTAGGGCCCCTAGGCCTGGCCAGCGATCAGGGCCTATCAGGTTCCCTGCCCCCTCACCTCCCTACCTCCTCCTTCCCTCACCACTTGAATCAGAAACAATAGCAGAGAATAAGGAGCGGAGCAGATTGGCACATGACCATGGTATTGAAGAGACCAGTATTTTGCAGGAAGCAAGCCTAAAGGAAAGAAAGGAAGATCAAGCGCAGGGATCTAAGAAGTTCAAGATATTGTCATTTGCTCCAGCTGTTTCCTCTGAGACAAGCTCCCACACACCTGGTTTGGGTAGGGGTCTTAGTGAGAGTTCTGTTGGAGAGCCCCTGGGAAAGGACTCGAGTGGAGACAATGTGCTTACACCTTATGTGCCAGAGTGTATACCAACTAGTACTCCAGAAGTCCAACAAGAGAATGTAAGCAATCCTCAGGATTTAGCAGTCAATCTAGTTGGTAACGTACATCATGATGCTGAGGAAGAGCAAGCATTCACTTCCTTGTCCCCCCCACCCCCCACCTCCCTGCCTCTTTCTTCCCTGCTCCCTCAGCTGCTGCTGGTTGCCTGCTATGTTCTGCACCACCTCCTGGTGGTCAGCACACATCATAGCAAGTGATCGAACTCCCATTTTCCCTCCCGGTCAAACTCCTGAGGGGACACTTTGCATATTAGTCTTTTATATATATATATATGATTTGCTTATAACAAAATGTTATGACTGGCATATATAATATGTCATGGGAACTAAATTCTTATAAAGCTCTTAATTGAGAACAGTATTGCCCAAAGAGTGTTTCATTAAACAGTAGTGCCACCTAGATATATATTGTGTGTGTGAGAGAGAGTCCATTTGCTTAGTTAGACAAGCAGTAAACAACCCAATTGTAAGGAATTTTTGAGTTAGAAAAATTCCAAGAACATTTTAAATAGGCAGAAATGGCTGAGACCTTGAGGCTACTGCTCAAAGGATTTGAATAGCACTGATGTGAAAGTATTAAATGTGGTAAGTTAGAGATAGAGATAGATAGATAGATAGATAGATAGATAGATAGGGAGAGAGAGAAATTGATTTAGATTAGAAGGCAAATGTTCCATCTAGATCTATGAAGTTATTTGTTTTTCTGTTCTGCTGTGGAAAACCATTTTAGAACATTTTTGTTTCTTAAACTAAACTGAAGATTTTCTACTTTCACAACAAACAAAAAGAGGTGGAGAGAAATGGAGAAAAAAAGGAAATGTTCTTAACAGTAAATCACCCTGGGCTTGTAGAAGGCCTAAACCTTTCAAGGAGTGAATTTATTTTGAGCAATGATTACAAAATGGAAATACCAGGGTATTTCCCAATGTAAGCAGTGTATTTAACCCAAAGGAGAATACAAAACAAAACAAAAGCAACTAAATATAGCATGAATTATAGAATAATGCTTATCTCTCTTTAAAGAAAATTTCTTGATTGAATTTCATGACAATTTGTACCTTCCTATTTTTGGCTTATTTTTGGGGGGATAGGGGGTGGGGGGCAGGGGTGGGTCTTTTATCTTTCTTGAAAGAACCTGACAGGAAATGATTCTTTCACTCAGTCAAAGCGAGCATATTGACATAGTTCCTCATGATGTGACCAGGAAATCCTGTGTAGAAAAAAGTTGCAGAAAAAGGAGGAAAAAATGTAGTTTGCTTACCTTTCCTCAAACTTCCCCTGCCCCACCCCCCAGAGACATTTAAAGTAAAGTCAGTCTCTCTCTCTCTCTCTCTCTCTCTCTCTCTCTCTCTCTCTCTCTCCTGATAATGAAAACAGGTGGAGATTTCTGATGCATTTTTCTCTCACTCTTGGGTTTGCCCAGCGCCAACAGGGCTGGTTGAATCTCCATGTGCAGGAGAAGGCATTTATTTCTGTTTTGCAGGTTTCTCATCTCTTGCCTGTTAGGACATCAGGGAAGATGTCTGTGAGCTGCATGTGAAAGGCAGATGGGCTAGGGTTCTGGAATCTCTCTCCTGAACGACAGTAGCGCTGCCAGCCAGGAGGGGGCGCCACTTCAGATTCCACAGCAACCGGAGAACCTACAGCTGCCGCCCCAGGGAAAACCAGATGCACCAACAGTTTGTACTTTCAGGTTTGCTAGGCATGCGCAGACTTGCTGCAGTTGTTTCGCAGGATTCTGGTATTTGAAATCTGTTCCAAAGCCGATTCCAATGTGGGTAATAATGTGATAATTCTGAGCATGAGGCATCATCTACTAAATCTTACTTGAGGGTTTGCACATTCTTACTAACAAGCTATAAATAAGGAAACGACCCAGCGTGTCTGAGGCTACGCGGTGAGTCAGGTCCATAAATGGTGACTGGAGACCCATCTATTCTCCAACAATTTCCAACCCTTTGTGTTTTACCTATAACCTTGGGTTTTACCTCGGGAAGGATGGGAGCCATTTACTGGTATTATCACCGAGGAAGGGAGAATTGGGATGTTGAATCCAGTGCTATAGAAAATCGTTGTTTTATTTGGAAGGAAGCACAATTACTGTATTTCAGAGACAGAAAACCACGGCTTTTGTATTCACTATGTTTGTCTCTGCAGCTTATTGGGAATTCAGATGGGACTCCGAGAACTCTCACATCGCCCTTCTTTGTAAAGAAGGCAGACTTTGCACTCTCCTGATCAGATTCTTTCTTTCTACAGCTGTTTCCCAAGGTTGCTGTTTTTGTCACTTTAGACAATGTGAGCATGACAGCTTAAGATCATGTCTTAGAGCTCAAGGCTTTAAAGGACTTTACTTATTCCTGGTTCTGTTGACCAAGTGTCTTAACCCTCCCCCTCCAAATGTCTTCTGATACTAGTGGGACTCAGTTGAATTCTTCGATCAGCTAATCATGATTTTCATTAAGCAAAATCAACAGCAGGATAAACAAATGTCCTCCTGGGAGGAACTTCCCCTCCCGGAGATGATACCTCTAAGGAAGATACTGGCATGTTGCAGAAGCCATGTTGTTTGCCTTGTTCTCCCTGTGTCTCGGGCCCACAGGACAGGGCCTGGCATGAAGTGGGAACAATAGAATATTTATCGGAGGGAAGCGTGAATGAATGCATAAGCAAATGAATAAATTGAAGACTTTCAGAAGGAGCTTCTGCTGTTATTCTGGGAAGAAGGAAGAACACTGGGCCAACTCTCCTAGCTATTTCTCTTTTCCTTACCTTTAAAAACAAAACGTGGGTTGTGTGCATTAGAGAGGCTAAGATAAGGTCTCTGCCCTCAAGTCATCTCCATAACAGCCGTTGATTCTGATGGCTGGCTTCAAGTCCCCTGGTAAGTGCTCTCTCACGCTGCTCCCTAGATACAAAGAACATGAACTTGGTGGGATGCATCATTGTTTTTCATTTAGGGGGTCCCTTCAACTTTAATTCCCTATACATACTTGGTATTCCATGAGTATTATGGTTGAACTGAATTATTAAGTTTCAAAGCCATGCTTTCAAAGACAAATTTATAATAAAATTTCCACTAACTATAGCTCTTGGATAACTTTATGCTATATAGGGATGCTTAGAGCATTCCCAAAAGTTCCTGATCCCTGAACTTCTTTTACATCAGTATTTTTTTTTCCTGTGTGTATATTTATTTTGTCTCTCTGTGTCTTTTTCTCACCCTCAGCTTTCTCGTGAGTAAAATGGGGATACTATTTACCTTTTGAAGGGTTAGTAACATGTAAGAGAGCTCACATGAAAACACTGAAATTGCTGCACATTGCAAGTACTCTGCTCAAAGCTGCCAATTATTAGCATTGTGTGGAATGGATATGCGGGGCAGGTGACAGAGACACTAACACGGAAAAGATCTTGACCTCACTCAAGTAGCAGCACTCCCCACACTTAAATAAATTGTGATACAACTGTGTGAAAATAATGATGAACAAAGTGCTTAGGAACAAAGGGACTGACTTCACCAAGGAGCCTCCAGGAAAACTTCCCAGAGAATGGGAATTTTGACTCCCATCTTGATGTGCCAGGCAAAGAAAAGAAAATGGGTCACTTCAGTCAGTGGAAACAGATCTGCAGAGACTTGATAGATGGGATATGGGATATTTATGAAATAGAAGTTCAGAGTGGCCCAAACTCTGAACTTTGATGAGGGTTCAGATAAAGTGGAGGTTGGGGAGCAGTAGTCAAAGAAGTGGGGGAAGTTTGTTAAAGAGAGACTGTGAAGGGACTTTCATGGTAAACCAAGAGATTTGATCTAATTTTCTGTAATCTGAGCTGCATTTTAGGAAATCAGCTTGGCCCAGACACTGTAGCAGCGGCGGCAGCAGCAGAGCAGCGAGGCTGGATTGGCCTGCCGGAGCGGTGACAGGCCTGGACACTTCAGCGGCGGGGCTGAGGGGACTGGGCGCCACCAGCTTTGTGATGGAGTGATGGTTGATTTGCATATTACTCTTTTATTAGATAGGATACTTTTAACAATAAAGATAGAAAAAAACAGAGAGCTGAATGAAACAACAATGTTTCTTAAAACACGGGTGAGGGAGCTTGAAACCATCAGTGAGTTAAATGATGGTTGATCACAGGCAAGCAATTACTACTCAACATACTTTTCAGTTTTGTTTAAAAAAAGGGTTATTTTTGCCAATAATACCTGCTGAATTTTAAACAGTAATGAATAAAGAGGATGTCTTTTCTCATTTATACATAAAGTACTGTGTCAGTGTCAATACGTTTATAACTAACTACTAATTTACCTGTTTACTATGTTTTCTGCTTTCCAGGGCAAAATTATAACGATGATCTAGGAACCTCTGTCTGAAAAAATGGGTGGGCAGTTGCGATTTTTTGATTCACCAAATTAGCAGAGTCGGCACATATATACACTTTGTTTGCCAACTTGTTAAAATGTATTGAGAGTTGAAACTACTGCAAAGAAGGATTAAGCAAGTTTCTGTTTCAGTATTTACTTGAGCAGTAAAGGGCAATAGTTAAGAATTCTAGTTTTTGTGGTCAAACTGCTGACCACAAGTTGTGTGGTTTTGAGTCAAGTAAGCAGCCTTTACAAGCCTTCATGGGTGAAAGGATGACGGTAAGAGGACCTAGCTCAGAAGATGCTGATAAGTGAATTAACTTCAACTTATGACGTATAATGCCGATAAACTGCTCAAAAAAAGGTGGTTGGTTTTACTAGAATTACATAACTATCAATTCTGTATATGAGAAAGCTTTGACATGGAAATCTGATGAACAGCGTTTCCTGTATGTGCTTGGTATCAAAAAACTTGGATGCTGGACGACTTGTAAAATTAGAGCCGAAGAAAGCCAGATAGATTGACCGTCTGTGTTACAAGCACCGTATGAGGAAATTGCACGTCTATTATCTCATTTAGTTTGCACAGCAGCCTTGCACAATGGCAATTATTCTTTTCATTTCAGAATTGAGATAAGAGAAATCCTGGTAGGTAATCAACCAAAGACCTTATATGCATAAAGTACTATTATATACATGGACACAGACAATAGGGTGGTGAAGGCCTGGGGGGCGGGGCAGGGCCGGAGGCGGGCTGGAGGGGGCCAATGGGGGAAAAAAGAGGACATATGTAATTCTTTCACCAATAAAGATTATATATATATATATATATCTCCATACAGATAGTGCAGAACCATCTTCAAATCCCCCAAACCCTATTTTTACTTCCTTGTAGAAAATGTGATGAAGCCATAATATTGATTGAATGGAGATTAATTTTTCCTCCTTTGGAGATTAAGCCATTTCAACTGATTGAAGCAGTTCTCGACCTGATCTTCTTCTGCTGTTGAGTAGGTAACTGCTGGAAGTTGTGAAGCCATTATGGTTTTCATAGTTGCTGGTTGATCTATGATAAATTGCCGGTATGCAGGTTACAAGATGTGACTGATAAAATTGTAGTTAGATACATAGATGGATAGATAGATGCAGCTACCAGGAAAAATAAAAGCCTGTTAGGTTTGACCATAAATGGAGAAAAGACTAATGTTTCTGAGATTCACAGAACTTGGGCATTTGTAAAACCTTAGGAATGTGCCCTTAAACCTTAGCAACCAAGAGAAATTAAGCTAGAAGAAGGATGTGATAAAGGGGAAAATAACCCCTCCCTCCTTAACGTTTTTAAACATCAAAAATGACAAATCATGACTCACTGGAAAACCTTTGAAATACTTGTATATATTCACATATATGAGTTTACATGCTGTTTTATAAACATGCATTGAAAGAAAACATTTCATATTAATGAAATTAGAGTTTATACTGTATTTAGAGCAAAAGATAAATTATTCTATATTCAAATCCTTTGATAAAGACTCAGAACTTTTTAGCTGTCTTTCCAGATTTATTCTATGATTTAGGTAATTTTTTTTTGAATTTAGGTAATTTTGGTTCAGAGTTTGCTTATATTGAAAATTTGAACCCGGCCTACGTGGCTCAGTGGTTGAGCGTGAACCTATGAACCAGGAGGTCACATGCCAGGGTTGCAGGCTTCATCCCCAGTGGGTGTCGTGCAGGAGGCGGCCAATCAATGATTCCCTCTTATTATTGATGTTTCTGTCTCTCTCTCCCTTCCTCTCTGAAATCAATACAAATATAATAAAAAAGAGAATAAAAGAAAGCTTGATAGTTTTAGCTTTAAGAAGGCTGGGGTTTTATTTTAATCCTAGTGCGCCCTCTTCTGGTTACTTGTAGGTATGAGAAATTCTGAATTTTATCAATGCGTTCCAATATTTGGGTCAGAATTTTTATTCACATTTTTATAATTAAATTTCTGAAATGTGACTGTAAATCACTAGATTTTATAGTTCATGAAATATAGTGTGTGATGACCAGGAACCATTTGTACGTACTGGGAACCTCTCTCTAAGGAGCTTACATCTGGGACCCAAGATGCTTTGCATCTTAGGGGTTGAATGCGAACACCTTAAGGGAAAAAGAAGAAAGAAAGAAGCAAATGGGTGTTACTCAGTAGTTATCATATGTCAAGTGAGGTACTAGGCATTTGCTAGCCATCGTCTCAAAGATTTCAGTGCTTTCTAGTTTAACAAAAAGGAAATTGAGGTGCAAAGAGTGTAAGTGCCTTTCCCAAGATCACATAACTGGTAGGGCTAAGCATCAAGGTCTTCATTCCACACCCGTCGTCTCTCCACCAACACAAGGTAGAGAGAGTGGTTTATGACAGAGAAGAACTTGTGACTCTTGTCTCCAAGTACTCTTTTAGCAAGCATGATTAGATTTGTGGATTTTAGAGTATATATTGTAAACATAAGGTATACTTTAATTCATTACATTTTGGTGGGCAGGTAGAGTATAAATACTGTTGGTAAGGTAAGCTCTTCATTATCTAGTAAGAAGTACTAACAAATTGTATCCTTCTTATCCCCCTTTCTTTAAAACACAAAAAATTGTGTTTTTCTTATCCCTGAAAGGATGGGGGAAAAAAGAAGGAAAGGCTGGAAAGACACTGGTTTTTACTTAGTGTTTATTACATGCTCACTTGATTTATTGCTTATCTTACAGGCTTTATAGGCTAAATCACAACTGTGATTAAATTTTACTCATAAAATAGAATTCCATTTTCAAAACGAAACATAGATCTTGCAAAAGCGACTGCTCATGAATGCTAACAGCTTTTATAATTGCTCATGTTGTTGCTCTATAGAGTGATCACCATACAGTGCTTCACTCAGTCGTATCTGGAAGCTCTTATAACACGGAAAGGCTATATTATTATCTTTATTTAATAGTCTGCCCCTTGATCCTCTATCTGATCAAGGTGTTAACCTTGTTGAATAATAATTTTACTAATGTGTTCCTGGTAAAACTGGGTCATTGTCAGAGAGGAGAATCCTTTATATTAATACTTTCATGGCTGGGCTTGTCAAATGTGTAGGTGCTTGAAGTCCATCCTCAGGAAAGCTGCACGTGGAATCATCGGTGGAGGGTGGAGAGTGGGCTGACACCCAACTGTGAAGTGCACAGCAAAGGCACCTTGGGGGAAGAACTTACAGAAAGGCAGCCTCAGGGGCCCCTGGGAGGTATGTACCTAAAGGCAAGCAGTTTCGTCCCTTTTTTCTTAAAAATATATTTTTTTTAAATTAAATTTTAGAGAGAGAGGAAGGGAGAGGGAGAGAGGAACATTGATGTGAGAGAGAAACATCTATTGGCTGCCTCCTGCCTACTGGGGATCAAGCCTGCAACCTGGGCATGTGCCCTGACCAGGAATCGAACCTGAAACTTTTCTGTGCACAAGCTGACACTCAACCACCTGAGCCACACTGGCCAGGGCTCACCCCCTTTTTCTTAAAGATAGGGGGCTCTGAACAGCCAGATAGTAAGATACTATACTTGATAAAACTCATTGACTTCATGGGACTTAACACATTTCTTTTTCCAGGAAAATTTAAACTTTAAAAACTTAACGGTAAACAAATCTCAGCATTGCTTGACAGCCAAGATAAGGACGTGTCCATATATCTGTGAGGGTTCTACCTGGAAAGTCTCAACTCTATTCTGACAGTTGGCAGGGCCTCTCTGAGGACAGCATTGCACATTTAGGTGGACTTAACCGTTGTGAATGGTGATTTTAAAAATCTGTTCTCTTTCTGCGTTTTGCTCCTGACATAGAAACCAAACTTATATACTATTTTTCTTCTTTCTCTTGGCTCGAAATAACATGTACAGTACATAATTCAAGTACACCATAAACTTTCTCACTTTAGTAGGAGAAACACTTTTGTGTTTTATGTCAGGAGAGAAGGGTGTGTGTGCGTGTGTATAATGAGGGCGAAAGAGCGAAACATATTTTAAAATCTGCACTTTGCACAGAGGAAAACCATCCTGAATAATTCAAAAGCATTTCTACAAAGCCAGCTAGCTGAGAACCTGTCCAATTTTTGCAAAATCCAGTTGGAAGAAGTCTTTGCCATTTTATCAGCATCTTCTTTCTCATCTTGGCTTGTTAGGGATCATCAAAATGTATTCCCAGGTCCATGAAAGGGACCTTCCCCTTCTTTTTCTACCCACATGACCTCATGTCGAGCCTCTTCATGGCCCATAATCAGGTGAACTGTTAAGTGAAGATGGCCCTAGGCTGGAGGCCCCCTGATGTGTTGCCATGGAAATGCCATGATCACGGATCCAGCATTAAGTTTGGGGGCACACTATGGAAATGCACGTAGAAAGAAGGCAAGCTGAGATTTCCTTGAAAAGGATTCAAAATGACCTCAGTTATATTCATCCTTCGCTTATACAACAGACATGCCCTTTAAAGAGTATTTTTTATGTGTAACTTTAACAAATAAAATCCTGTAATAGATTTATTAAAGTAGCCAGATAGCTATAAGTTGTCTAGTTTGGAAACATAAAATACGGGGACTTTTGTTGTCGCCTTTGTTGTTAGTGGGAACAGTACTTTTTCCCCTGGTTATATTATTTTAGGATTTAATTAAATACCCTGATGCAGGGAAAGCAGTCAGCATGGCATTTAACACTGTCGTCAGGATTTCTAAAACTGTCCCCCTAAGATTCTCATTTCCTCATTATTCAATCAAACACGAATCTCAACGTTGCTGTGGAGAGGCTCTACAGGTGTAATTAAGGTTACTAATCAGTTGACCCTAAAATGGGGAGATTGTCCTGAATTACCTGGCACTGAAATCATATGCGCCGTTACGAGCAGAAGAGGGAGGCGGAAACATTAGTTAGAGATGTGGCAGGAGAAGCCAGAAATACTGGAAGCACGAGAAAGACTCCATGCAATGTTGGTGTCAGCCTAGAAGTAGGGGCAAGCCTCCAGAACAGCGGTTCTCAACCTGTGGGTCGCGACCCCTTTGGCAGTCGAATGACCCTTTCACAGGGGTCGCCCAAGACCATCCTGCATATCAGATATTTACATTACGATTCATAACAGTAGCAACATTACAGTTATGAAGTAGCAACGAAAATAATTTTATGGTTGGGTCACAACATGAGGAACTGTATTTAAAGGGCCAGAAGGTTGAGAACCACTGCTCTAGAAGCTGAGGACGAATCTAGGACAACAGCCATCAAGAAACAGGTACTCCGAAAACCAGTTTGGCTCAGTGGATGGAGCGTCGGCCTGCAGACTGAAGGGTCCCAGGTTCGATTCCAGTAAAGGGGCATGTACCTGGGTTGTGGGCACATCCCCAGTGGGGAGTGTGCAGGAGGCAGCTGATCGATGTTTCTCTCTCATCGATGTTTCTGACTCTCTATCTCTCTCCCTTCCTCTCTGTAAAAAATCAATAAAATATTTAAAAAACAAAGAAACAGGTACTCCAGTCCTATAGCTGCATGGGAATGGATTTGGTCAAACAACCTAAATGAACTTGGAAGCAGGCTTCTCTCCATATCTCCAGAAAGAAGTGCAGCCCAGCTAACCCCTTGATGTCAAGCATATGAGACCTAGAGAAACTGAGCCCAGAGGACCTCGGACCTCCAGAACTGAGGTGTGGGATGAGTGCATTCTAAGGCTGGGACCTGGAGTGCTCAGTCCCTCAGCTGGCAGTAGGCTGGGACTTTCGTAGGGACTCTTGGCCAGAGCAGCCACAAATGCCTGTTCAGAATGCCTGGACTTCCTCACAGCATAATGGCCGGCTTCCAGATACAAGCATCTGAGAGAGAAAGAGCCAGGTAGAAGCTAGAGCATTCACAAAGGTCATCCAGGTTTAAGGGAAGGGGAAATAGACTCTACCTTTTCATGGGAGAAAGGCGAGGTTCTGGGGAAGTGTTGTTGTGGCCGTTTTTGTAAGACAACCCACCACCGATCTGGAGAATGAGAAGAAATTAACTGAGCTAAGAAAGAGGAGGTGGTGGTGGGATTAATGAAAAAGGTGAAGGGATTGAGAAGTGCAAATTGGTAGTTAAGAAATAGTCATGGGGATGTAAAGTACAACATAGGGGATATAGTCAATAATAATATTCTACCAATAGTGTCAGGTGAATACTAGAATCATCAGGGAGGATCACTTCATAAATTATATGTGTCTAACCACTATGATGTACACGTGAAACTAATATAAATAAATGCTAAATGTCAACTGTAATGAAAAATACAATAAACAAAAATAAATAAAATAGAAAAGAGAAAGAGGGGCTGAAGGAATAAGAACACTCTAGTACAGCGGTTCTCAACCTGTGGGTTGCCAACCTGTGGCTTGAGACCCCTTTCACAGGGTGCCTAAGACCATTGGAAAACACATATATAATTACATATTGTTTCTGTGATTAATCACTATGCTCTAATTATGTTCCATTTGTAACAATGAAAATACATCCTGCATATCAGATATTTACATTACGATTCATAACAGTAGCAAAATTACAGTTATGAAGTAGCAACGAAAATAATTTTATGGTTGGGGGTCACCACAACATGAGGAACTATATTAAAGGGTTGCGGCACTAGGAAGGTTGAGAACCACTGCTCTAGTAGAAAGAAAAAAAAGATCCCAGGCTCTGTGTGAGAGGAGTCAGAGGCATTACAGCTTCAAAGCAGATGAGCGGAGTGGGGGGCCTTTGCTCCTCCTCTTACAATGATACTTGTTCATATAATACTTAAAGATTTTTCTTGCCTTTTTCTTCCTTTGTACTTTATTCTAAAACTTGTCCTTTAAATCTGTAAAATGCCTCAAGCTTTTCTTTGTAATCAGAAAAGGATTTCAATATTAAATGAATAACAAATTAATGAATATTTAAGTAGATAAACTACTTTGCCCTAAGGGTTTGTAGTACAGACCTAGAAAAAAGAAACCCTTGTTTACCTTCTGGGGGAAAGCTTTGAGAGGCATCCTTTAAGATGTTTTTCATGCACATGAAAGGGAGTGGTGCACTGATATTGATCTTCTTTGAACACAGAACCTGAGAAAATTATCTTGGGTATTAATTATAAATATTCAAGAACAGCATAGTTATATTTGTTAAAAAGAATTTCTGTATGGAGGAAATTGTGAACTATTGAAATGGATTAATGAAGGTTGTTGTGATTGGGACTTTTTAGACAATTCTTTTAAATAACTTGTTTTCAACTGTCTGAGATTACTTAATTATGATTCCATGTGCAAAATAAGATAAAATAGATGGGCTAAAGAAAAAGAATTTTTACAAATAAAAGATTATATGCGACTTTCCTAGAAATTTAGTTTTGGAAAAACAAAAAGATATATAACATGTGATTTGAAAATGTTGCAATGATAAAAGTTTTGCTCATATTACATCACATTTGAAGCGACTTTTAATGGGATGTTTAAAGCAAAACACAATAGCAATTCAAATATATAATTCTTTTTCTTTGTTGTCTCTCTATTCAGCTTGAGGACTAGTATTCCCTTTGACTATAAGTAAGAATTGCCAGCACAGATTCAACCATCCACCAAAACCAGAATGAATTTTAAGGTTAAAAATGAGCAATTTGAGAGATATTTTTGGGGAGCTCTTTTCACATTGCAACTCTAATTAGCAGGTGGAATTTACTAGAGCTTCTATTAAGCAGAATCAAATGAGGTAAAAATTGCTTCTCGATATACAAAAAGTTTTCTCATATGCACTAGCTCTTTTTAAAGGGAGAAGACACTTAGCGTGTATCTAGTGAGTACCTAGAAGGTACAGCAAAATAGCAGAGAGAAAAGATATGTGTTTATGGATCGGAGATGAATTCACAGCAAAGTACACTGTATTGGGCTCCTGGTCAGAGATGCCTGTCTGTGTTGCACAGATTCCCACTTATACCCCCGACCCCCATCCCCATCCACACCTACTGCAACTGCTGCCATCCAGTGTTCTGCTTTGATCAAGGGAATTTCCAGCCAGCCACTATTTACTTGGCTTTCTGTTCTCCTTGCCTGGGATGGACTGGGTTTAGTATGCCAAACTATGGTCTGATAACTTCCTGAAACAGCTTATTTATATTTACCCAACTTCCTGGTGGACTAGAATGACTTGGCCCTAAAATGCCTGGTGTAGGAGCTCCTGGCCCAGATAGGACTGGATAGTCGGAGCAGGCTGGGGGTGGTGGCCCTGGCAGAGACAGGCAAGCGGAGAGTGGGTGACTGTGGGGCGGAGTCTCCTAAGGACCGAACGGCGAGCATCCCCCCTCCCCCCCCGCCCCCAGGTAGAAGGACAGTGTCCAGTGACAGCCCCCACGGTGTGGCATTCGGCCTCCTTACAAAGGCCTTTGTGAACCAAAGGGAGTGCAGTCTGCTGCTTGGAGTTTTAAAATATTAGCCTAGGGTCAAAACACATAAAAATAATATGGGAGTTAAGGGTCTGGTGGTATTTGCACTGTGTGGTGTTTCCTTAAAATTTGCAATTTGTTTTGACTTTGTTTCTCAGTCTAAATCCTCCATATATAAGAGCAATATGAGTTTCATAGCCTGTAAACTCAACTCTTTGATAGTCAATGCATTTATAGTAAAAGGAGGAGAAAGAACGGGTCTGTTGCCTAAACCTTCTTATTTCCCATGTTGACTTTGCAGAAGTATTTTCACTGTTAGTTGTATATTTCATACATAACAATAACATAATTTAAGTACACTTTTGTTAACCTAGTATTGTTTATGACAGGATAAAAATAGCAAAACCAAGTAAGCTTTGTTATTTTGATAAAATTAAAGAATTGAAACATCTGTTTTTGGTAATGATGATAAAGAAATCTATTGGTTTGCTAAATAATTTTTCTGGTTTTTGATAGAGCTATAAAATTAGTAATAAAATAAAAATTTATTTAAAGATTACCAGCTACCGCTTAAATTTAACTTGGTTTGAATAAAACATCTCCTTCTATACCTAAGAGACTCTGAAAAATTCTGACTGTGCATTCTAATGAGAACCAATCTCTTTGTCTGAGGTCCCGCCAGACATCTCCTGTTAGAGTAGTGAAGGAAGAATTTAATTCATCGTATTGCATAAGAATTAATATAATTTCTAGGGGTTCATATGGTCTTGCAATTAACCATTTTGTTGTTAGTATTTAATATAAAAATTTTAGAAGGAATACCTGGGATGTAAAGCCAAAGAATATATGCTAACAAAAAATTAAAAATAAATTGTTTATTTATTTTGTCTATGTAGCCTTTCAAACACTAGATGGCACTATAAACATATCATGATAAATTCTGTTATCAGGAAAAAACATTAATGATTTTAAGACCTTATAAGATGGTGCATTCTTTATATATATATATATTTTTTAAATATATGTTTATTGATTTCAGAGAGGAAGGAAGAGGGAGAGAGAGATAGAAACATCAATGATGAGAGAGAATCATTGATCGGCTGCCTCCTGCACGCCCCCCACTGGGGATCGAGCCCACAACCTGGGCATGTGCCCTTGACCGGAATTGAACCCGGGACCTTTCAGTTGGCAGGCCGACGCTCTAGCCACTGAGCCAAACTGGCTAGGGCTGTTTATATTTTTTAAAACTTTTAAAGCGCTACCAGTATAACTGATTATTGAAATAGGTAATAAGATTACCCAACTGTAGCAATACATAATTCATAATTAAAATCGTTCAACGTGTTATTTCAGTGACCCACAGATATTGCCTTACTGAAGGCTTCTTCATCATCTGAGGTTGCTCCCCTCTAAGTTTACTAACAGGAAGAAATACTTTGCAAAAGGAAACAATGAATAGATTCCAGAACTGTTAGATAATTCGATTAATGATGAGACTTGATTCAGTCAAACACATTGATAAAAGATTTGAAATCTTGACATATGAAACTTCCTCCTACAAAGAAAGCATGAAACTCATGATATGCTACTACATGAGGACATCTGTGATTCATGATTAATTTGTCATTGATCCAAAGAATATTTATAATTAGTCATTGCACAGAATTTTTTGATATGCCCTGATATATCCTCAATTTGATAGCAGTCCTAAAAATTGACTTATCATCAATACCATTTTGTGAAACTGAAAGACACTTTTGTGTACTGTTGATAAAAAACAAATCTGGATCGGCCATGCTAGAAGAGAGCTAAATTGTCTTCCTTGTCAGATAGAGACGTGACTAAAGAGTGTAGCCAGTCCACAGGGAGCAGTGAGTGAGAGAGTAATGGATGCCAGGGTTCCTATGGCTTCTGGATCTTGAGATATTTGTAGTATTTGTCTGCTTTTAAAAGCATCTCATTTGTTGGGACTTCTTTTCTCATTCCCAATACATATTAATTGTTCAAATGTAAACTTTGTATTCTTTTTCTTAAATAGGGTCCAAACAACTGTGTAAGCTCCAGACTGCACCCACCTGGACTTGGATCCTCTCTGCTCCAACCCCTTTTAATTCCTGCTCATGCCTTGTGGAACATCACTTCAGGATATCCATGAGAGAGCAGGGGTTTTGGAAAATGCTTGGAAACAGAAGGCAGTAGGAAAAGAGGAAGATCAAATATAAGATGAATAAGCTCCATAAAAGAAGCCAGAGACATGAGTCCACAGGAGCTGAGCAGCGCTGTCAAGTAGAGGGCATTGTGGACATCACTCATTCATAGAGTTACCAGGAGTTGACACCAACTCAATGACGTGACACACCCAATACTTTCCTCCTAGTTACCTCTCTGGCTTTATCTATATTCAATCCTTAATCTTGTAGTCCTATAAAAAGTAATTATTCATTTTTATTCCACACAGTCTATGCTTTTAAAAATTATTGGACTTTTGTTTATGTTGTTCTCTCTTTTTTAAAAAATTTTTAAAAAAAATGCACCTTCTGTTGGTATTGCCTTTCTAATGACTATGTGCCTAGGTCTACAAGACTGGGTTTTTAAATCATTTCCTTCACAAAAAGGACTCTGCTCTCTTTCCTAAATCTCTTTACTTCCTTAAGCCAGTCAAGAGTAATTTCTTCCTCACCTAGAAAAATGTATCTTTATTTCTTCTGTGACACATGTCCTTGTTTACCTTGTATTATATATATATATTTATGAATGTGGTGTTTTCCCTATTGGGCTCTTAGTTTCCGGATGAAAGAGTCTAAATCTTTCCCATATTTGCATCCCTCATAATACCTACCATAGTGACTTATGTATCACAGGCAACCTACAAATAGATGTGAAATAAATTAAAGAATGCATAAACACTGTTTGATCTGAGGGTCACAGTACGTTTTTTCTCTGCCTGTTTATTTGAAATCTTAATATTTTGGTCTTAGGTGGATGCTTATATTTAAAGTAAAATATGCACCAGAGACTCTTGGAGAAAATAAAGGAAGGTGTTTACTTCTATGTTTATAAGAAATCATGGTTCTGTCTTGATATAGACAATATTACAAGGTCTAGTTCGCTCTTCTGGCATACTTCTAGGCTACATCAGGAGTCAGCAAACTACAGCCCATGAGCTAAATCCAGCCAGCTGTTGTTTTTTGTTTTTTTAAAATCATTGAAGCATTATTGAAACACAGCTATGCCCATTTTGTTTTTACCACGTCTATGCTGGTTTTCAAGCTACAATAGCAAAGTTGAGTAGTTGTGACTGTATTGTGAACAAGCCTAAAATATTTATTTTCTCTAGCCTTTAAAAAAAATGTTTTGCTGACCCCTTGTCTAAATCTTGGTGGTAGGTAGCTAGGTAGCCAGATGATTGGAAAGGAAAGCCCAAAATCCATTACTTTTTTAACTTAGATTTGTTCCACAGGAATAAAGTTGCATTATCACCCTAAAAAGAGTGATGTATTAATAGCCAAACCATTAGTACATTAACATAAAATATACCATTCCCTATAGTGCTAATGAACCAGTGTGTTATAAATGTATGTGTATTTGTAAATGCAATAGAAAGAAAGCTGACACCAAATTATAGCATATCTATTTCTATTATCAAAAGAATCTGTTTCCTTTTATATATCTTAATACTTTAAAAATGGACTCCTGAACATTAAGTTGAAAAACCCAACCAGCTGTCTTATACCTTATTTTTTTATTACCTTCCTAAGCCTTTTATCACTGTTGACCATAGCCACCTTCTTAAAGCATTCTCTTGGCTTCTTTGTTATTGAAGTTTTGTCACCTCCATCTACAAAGGAGATGGAAGGTCCTTACCTGTGTCCCATTTCTCCTCTTCTCCTTTCCTCATAAATATTTAAGTATATCACAAGGCCCATGGCTGGTCTTGTTTCTCTTTGTTCTGATTTCTAGAGAGCTTTTTTTCCCATGATTTCAGTTTGTATTCCTATGTAAACAATCCTCAACTTCATGTCTCTACTATGTATATTTATTTATTTTCAGCTCCACAACTTTAAATGCCTGCTGGGAACTCAATTTCTTTGCCACTCAGGAACCTCCTAATTTGGTCATTTTCTTAGTGACTGAAACTCAGTGTTATCTCAGTCCTGACTGCCATCCTTCTGTACCATCTCATCATCTCCCACAGTGAAACCACGTTTCCCCTTCTGCTCTAATCTCTCTGCCAAATCAAAATTACCTCACATTTGCATGATACTGAGTATTTGAATGAGTTTCCTTGTCTCTGCCTCTATACATTTTTCAAACTATGTTATACTTATTTAATATTTGAATGGGAAATGAAGATTCCAGAACATACATTCTCTTCATTAATATTATTCATAATTAAATCAAGAGGACTAATTTAATGATAAAGGGTTTGTTCATTCATTTAACAAACATTTAATTTAACACCAATGATATTCCAGGCCACTGTTCTAGGCTTTAAAAGGGCACATCTATAATCCTTTCAATAATAAAGATAGATTTTTTTAAAAGTAATAAAACAGATAAAGATCTCTGCCCTAAACAAGTTTACATCCTAGTTGGGGGAACAGATAAACAAGATAAAAAGTAGGACTATAGTTTGCTAATGTATGTGATAAAAAGAAAAATGAAGAGGGTAGGTGGACATGAAACATTGAAGGAAGCTTCCACTGAAATGATTTGTATAAAGACATGAACAAAGGGTGGAAGACAGCCATGGGGATATGGGGAAGAACATTCCAGGCAGAAAACACAACGATAAATGGAGAAAAGATACCTAATGTGTTTAAGAAATAACAGAGACCAGAGTTACTAGAACAGAGTGCACAAAACTGAGAGGATTGGGGAAGGAGGTCAGGTAAAGGAACCCCCTTTCTCCTTTAGCTCTCAGGACTCCGATTCCTGCTGCAACAGGGCAGGACACAGGCTCCAGGCACCACAAAGAAGCCATTCTTTGTTGGTCTCTCTGGAGACCCAGGGAGAAAAGCCCAGCATTTGTAAAGAGGAAGGATTTTAGTCCTTGCTTCATATACTCACCCCTGGGCAGCAAAATATGGGCACAGAAGTATTATTCTTAAAACCTACTCTTACCAACTTCCGTTTTTGAACAAAATTACACATATGCACCCTGCTGTGCATGGTAGTGTTGACTCAGTCCAGTGAAGGATGGATCTGGTGTGGAAAGTGTGTGCTGTGCCCTGGGATTGGAGGTCTGGAACAGGAGACCTTCATCACTCAGACAACCCTCACCAGGCCTTGGCTTCCTCTCCATGCCTTTCACCTGGCCCCGCCGTCTCTGCACCACCCTTTCCTGTTCAGACCGATTTCCGACCTTCCAGCAGAAGGAGATCAAGTCATGGGCAGCACCTTTAAAACCTAGTCTCCCATGAAACACTGAAGGTGAAGGCGTTTCAAGAGGACACGGTGGCAGAAAAGCCAGCTCCCATTGGTGAAAAGGAGGTGGTTCAATAGCTTATGTGCTCCAAATAGTTGTTCTCCATAGCCATACAACAGCAACCAAAAGCATTCCTGCTGGGCAGACCTGGAGCTGCTGCCCAATTATCCTAAAGATTGCTCATGCACGCGAAAACACAGTGCAGAAACGAGGACCTTAGATTAAAAGACACAAAACTACAGAATATTTAAATTAAGAAGCCAAATAAAAATGCACAAGACATGCCATTGGTACAGAGTTAGAGTGGTTAGCGTCCTGAGAAAATGGAACCCAAGGTCCAGTTATTCAAGGGAGCAAAGACAAT